>NC_141625.1:24057377-24357377 GCF_047967505.1 Dipteris shenzhenensis | reverse complement strand
GGCCTTGGCTATGGTTGGTAATGTTTCGACCAAGGAATCCATTTGTACCTAATCAGCCTTTTGTGCCTCATTTCGAGCTTCAAATTGTAATTCTTTTTGGGCTTAAGATAAACTATCAACAAAGAATTGCAAGTTTATTTGGTGCTGAACGTTTGGCTCAAGTGTTGAATTCTCCCCACCCTCTCCTCCTACCTATCTTGGACTACCGAGAAACTTGGGATGTACGAATTCTAGTCTTGGTGTGATGACATCTTGGATTCTTCAATTTGATGGAGCTTACAAACCTTCGACTAAGGCGGCTGGCGTGGGTGTGAAGCTCACTTCACCGGGTGGTGAGGAGTTTTGTTACAGCAAGTCTTTGCCTGCAAGTACTTGCAATCAAGCTGAGTACTCGGCGCTCATTTTTGGGCTACAAAAGGCACAAGAACATCATGCCAAGCAATTGGAGGTGCAAGGGGATTCTCAACTAGTGTGTGAACAAGTTAGTGGAAGGTGGAAGGTGCGGAGCAAAGGCTTGGTTCCACGACATCAACAAGCCTTGGAACTTTGCAACCAATTTGAAGAGGTAAAAAAAATCTTGTTGCTGATTTCTTGGCACGTGAAGCTTGTATTTCAATCACGCATGACGCGAGTGGAAGCACCACCCCAACAAAGCCGTAAGCCACGAAGGAGGGTGATCGTTTGTAAGGAATGCAAAGGTTGTGGTCATCATGAAACTAAGTGTTGGGCATACTTGATACGAGTTCACCGACTTCGGAAGATCATCAGGAGGGTTCTCAAGGACATTGCTCAAAAGAAGGATGCCAGACCACACACCCCTTGAAGAAATAGCATGGCGACTATAAGAACTGGAAGAAGCTGAAGGTGATGTGCAAGCTCTCCAACTGCTGACATTTGTCATGGCATTCTTGTTTGCCTTGATGAACAACCTCATGCAACGTCGCACCTCTAACCCTCGCGTGTAATGATCAATGTGATATCATGAGGGTTGGTCCTTTTAAGATTGTCTATGTGCTATTCTATGTTGAAGATTCTTCTCGTGTAATATTTCACACTACACCAGTCACACCCTACCCTGCCTATGTGTGCTTTTTGGATGTATCTTCACCCGATTTTCAGTTCAAGCTTCCTCTTACTATTGTTCGTCCATAGATAAGCCCCTCTTTTCCATCTTCCAAGCATGGCTGACATTCCCGTGCACAGGAGGACAATGCCGGGTTTCGAGCTGGAATGACTCAGCATGTGCTGGGCTACCTTGTAGTAGGAGCGAGTGATGAATTCTGTCTCAAGCTTAAATGGGAGAATCCAGAAACTATGGTGCTAGCACATGAGATTGCTCAAAAGTTTGACAAAGTTCAGTCTGACCCCGCTTCAAAGAAGACGATTGTCCCTCCGCATCCCCCTCCATTCCTGCAACAACAACCTAGGGGGTCTAACTCAGGGGCATACCCCCACCCCTCATCAGGGATGTATCCACCGCCTCCACCTCAGATGTATGGTCCTCCCTTAGATGCTTACCCTCAAAGAGGTGGATATCCTCATCCTCCGCCTCGAAGATTTCCCCAGCCTCGCCCACGAGCCCCCCTCCTCTTTACTCCCGTGGCCCCTCCAACTCTCCTCCAACTAAAGAGGCCCCCCCTGCAACAGAACCTAGAGTCAATGACCTAGCCAAGGCCCTGAATGATCTTTGGCTTGAGATGGTGGGCATCAGAAATCAAGCCAACCGCCCTCCAAGAGATCGTGCTAGCACCAGAAGGGTCATTATCGCACAGAATGACCCAATATTCCAAGGGTGAATCTTCTAAGTGAGTCGGGCACTGAGGATTCTGATGTGGAGATCCTTGATCTCGGGAAAAGAACTCGTGCTACCTCGGACCCCTCTCCAAACCGTGGACCGGGCCGCCCCAGGAAGAAGGTGTCCTTCTCAGAGCCCTCAGATGCTGAGATGGTAGACCCACCAACAGAGAAGACTAAAAGATCTCATAGGAGTAAGTGGTCACCCTCGGATTTTCCCATTGGCTCACGGCAAGAGGACTATTCGTTCGTTCAAGACGTTGCTCATCGTTCTTTGAGCATCACACTCCCTCAACTAATAGCATTAAGCCCTAAGGTGAGACGTGAGCTGCAGCAAGGTCTCTCAGCAAGAAAGAGCAAGCAAAAGGGAAAGGTACGAGAGGTATCTTCTATCTCTGAAGAAATTGATCGGCACCCACACACCATAGATGTCATCATAGATAATTGCCGTGTCAAAAATGTGTGTGTTGATGGGGGGAGCTGCATGTAATATCATGGTGCCCCGAATCATGAAGAAATTGAATTTGAAATGTACAAGGCGTTCCTCCACTCGAATCAAGGTAGCAGATGGTCGACGACTCTCCACCATGGGAGTCATTGAGGATTTGCCCATCACTGTCAATGGGTTGACCACCACTGTCAATTTCTATGTAGTGGACATTGAAGATACAGGCAGAAGTTACCCAGCCATACTCGGGAGACCATGGTTGAGAAAGAGTGATGCAGTCAGCTATTGGAAGACAGGACACATGTCTTTTGGTGCTTCAAAGGAGAAGATCCCAGTGCAACCTGGTGCCATGGAACCGAAAGAAGAAGAGGAGCATGACAGTGATACTCTCTCATCCTCAGTGTCTGAGTCCATGGAAGAATCAGACGGGGGGGAGGAATTCTCAGAGGAGGAAGTTTACATGATGGGGGTGTCTCCGACCCTGCCACCTGCAGAAAAGATAACAGCTAGTCCTCAACAGCTCGAATCAATGCTTTCTCTAGACCTCACTCCAGGTGAGAAAGATGAGTTTCTTGAAATGTTCAAAGATTTCCCTGACCTCTTTGCAACTAGCTACCACCACCTTCGCCATGTGACTGCCATAGAGACAAGATAGAGCTGAAGCCTCATGTAAAGCCTGTGGCTCAGAAGTATCGAAGATTAGGGCCCCTGCAGACCGATGCTTTGTGCTTAGAGTTGCAGAAGCTTGTAGAGGCAGGGTTTATTGTTCCGGTTCACAATACTGAATGGGTTTCACCAGTGGTAGTCATCCCAAAGAAAAACAACAAGTGGCGGGTCTGCATCGACTATAAGAAGCTCAATGCTGCCACCAAGAGGGATCATCATCTTGTACCCTTTCAAGACCTCATTCTTGAGAAGGTAAGTGGTCATGAGATGTATACTTTCTGTGATGGTTACTCTGGGTTTTATCAAATCAGAATTGCCGAGGAAGATGTGCTTAAAACCACATTTGCCACACCCTGGGGGACATTTGCATTCAAAGTAATGCCATTTGGCCTCACCAATGCTCCTGCCACCTTTCAAAGATTTATGCAGATGGTGTTTGCTCCTTATTTGGGGGATTTCTTGGAGGTGTTTTTAGATGATTTCTGTATATTCTCGTCACGAAAGGAGCACATCATGAAGGTTAGATTGGCCTTCCAAAGGGTCAATGATGCAAATGGCAGTCTCAACCCTGAGAAATGCACCATTGGAGCCACACAAGGGAGGTTATTGGGACATGTCTCATCCGAGGGCATCAAGCCTGACCTCGAGAAGGTAGAAGCCATCCTCAAGCTCTCCCCACCTACAACCAAACGTCAGGTATGCTCATTTGTCAATCTAGCAGGATACTATCGCCGCTTCATTGATCAATATGCTGCTTTGACATGGCCCATGACTATGCTATTAAAAGATGGGGTTTATTTCTCTTGGAATGAGATTGTGATCATGGGTTTGCACAAATCAAGAATGCTCTGGCTTCAGAACCCATTCTATGCAATCCAGACTGGTCAAAGACCTTCTATATCAATCCTGGGTTTGGTGAGCACACTCTGGCAGGTATTCTTCTCCAGCAAGGGGAGGATCGGTTCATGTATCCCGTTCGATTTGCTTCTCGACAATTGCTCGACACTGAGCGACGCTATTCAGAGGCCGACAAGCATGCCTTGTCTTTGGTGTTTTGCATTGAGAAATTTAAGCATTATGTGGCTGGAAAGTCCTTCTTTATACTCACTAGCACTGGTCTTGCAAAGCAGGTTCTTCAATCACCAAATCCCATGGGCCGGTTGGCCAAATGGTTGGCAGTTCTACTTAATTGTAAAAGGGGGTTGTTCCAACTTGAAGAATGCTTTGATTGATTTAGAGGAGTGCCTTGATGTAACACTGGTAGCAGCCATAGAAGTTGGGGATCCTTGGTATGGTGGTATCTATAAGTTTTTGACCGCTTTCTCCTTTCCTTCAGAAAGTACAAGCTATGAGAGAAAGAAGATCTGCAGAGATAGTAGGCGCTACACCCTCCTTGATGGGGTGTTGTACCATCAAGTGATGGATGGGGTACTCAGACGGGCCATTGATGCCGATGAAGTGCCTAAGGTATTGAAGCATTATCATGATGGATTTTGTGGAGGCCACTATGCCAGTGACTATACAGCTAAGAAGATTTTACATGCTGGATACTATTGGCCGACATTGTTCAAGGATGTCACTTTGCATTGCAAAACCTGTAAACCATGTCAATTCTTCAGTAGGAAGGATTTGCGTCCCGGGCAACATCACCCAGTGATGTCCATCCATCCGTTTCAGAAGTGGGGCATAGATTTTGTCGGACCCTTGCCCATGACTGCCCGCAAAAAGAAGTATCTTTTGGTAGCCACTCAGTATGTCACTAAGTGGGCTGAAGCTATCGCCCTCTCTACTGCAAATGGCAAGGCAGTTTCAAATTTCATCTTTGAACGTATCTGCACAAGGTTTGGGACACCCATGGAGATAGTCTCTGACCATGGGAGTCCATTCTTAAATGAAGCAGTGGAGTTACTCATGGATCGCATGGGCATTGATCATCACACTTCTAGCATCTATCATCCAGCATCCATGGGTCAAACAGAGCGGACCAATGGCCTCCTCTGTAAAACCATAGGAAAAATGGCCGTAGGGAATAGGAGCCAATGGGATCAGAAGGTCACTGAAGCAGTGTGGGCTTACAACATCACTCATAAAACATCTACAGGTCACACCCCTTTTGAGTTGGTGTATGGTACTGAGGTAGTTTTACCACTAGAGATAGAGATTCTGGCCTTGAGATTGGCACAGGAACAGAGGATGACAGAAGATGAACATGTAGAGGCCAGATTGGTACAACTTGAGAAGTTAGATGAGACCCGACGCCATGCACTACACCAAACAGAGATCCAAAAGAATCGACAAAAGGCATGATTGGATGCTAAGATTCGCAAGGGATGGGTAAGCCACTTTGCTAAGGGGGATGTTGTGCTATGCTTTGATAACAGATTGGACCACCAAATGGATAAGAAGTTTCTGCCACTGTGGGCTGGTCCATACAAAGTCATCAAACAACGTAGCGATGGGTCTGTACAAGTTCAAGAGCTGCATGAACCATATGGCAAGAAGGTGATCAACAAGCGTTACCTCAAGCCTTTCTTTGTGCATGATGGTCCCAGGCATGGAAATGCTGTGCATTCCCTGCCTGGGGGGGGAACTATTATGGATAAAATTGTCTAAGGAAAAAGGCATTAATATGTATGTGTGTTTGTATATGTGGCAATAGTATAATAAAATATGGTGTGCATAGGGCCCAAGGTTGAGGTGGCAGGGCATGACCATGTGCCACCCTTCCATGTAAGAGGACCCATAAGGTGTGTTGTACATAATCCATAATATTAATATCATAAAATGCAAGGTGGCATGGCTCCTCCATGTGCCACCCCTCCACCTAGGCTGCATTTAGTGAGATATGGCTCAAAGTCCATGGGAGAAGTAATATAAAATAGATGGAGATGGATACTATATTGAGTTATACCCTCCATATGAGATAGGCCCATGTGGGGGAGGTATAGAAGGACCAAGAGAGCTAGTTAAATAATGGGGAAAGTAGGATGAGGTGGCAAGATTCCTTGTGCCAACCCTCCACTTGTCCTCCTAAAGGTTTGAACCTATTATAAAATTGGAAAGAGACCAAGGGAGTATCATAGACTTGAGATATGGGGCTTGATTTATGTGGAAAATGGAGGCAAAGGGTTGTCGCACACAATTGAGAGTGCGTACCTACCTAGCCCACATGGGAGACTTTTCCACACACACCATGCATGTGGGAGGATACATTAATGTGGAGAGACCCCCTCTTTTGGCTATAAAAGGAAGGGGCTTTTCCTTGATGGGACACACTGATTCTTGTAAAGCCACCTAGCTAGTATTTTGATATTTCCCTCTCATCCCTTCTTTCCAATAAAGTATGGATCACTTCCCTTGATGTCTACATCTCAACATTCCTCTTCCTATCATGTACATGCTTCTCTTACCCCTCTCCCTTTCCCCTTGTGTCATAGTCTCCCTTTTCCTTCCCTCCATTTCTAATTCCTTTTTCACCCCTATGACATTCCTTCGCCCTCATGATCTCCTCTTCTCTATGGCCATTGAGCGTCGCCATACTTAGCCTCTAGCTTTTGGTCTCGATTACTTTTCTAGCTAAAAGTACTGGTCTAAAAGCCATTGAAAAGAAATGCCATTGTAATCGGAAGAATAAAAACATCCCAATCTAAAGATATATCATTTTGTATGAAAAAGCTAAGGATGCTTCATGCATAGCAAAATGGGTACCAATGGGAATGAAATTGTGCTTTACATTTTACTTTAAATATACCGAAAATAGCTATGTTAAGATTGCTAATGTAACAACACCCTACTCCAAGGCTCTATTATTTGATATAAATGATATGAGATGAGTCCTAGAACATGATAGAGGATATTTTTGATTTCGTGCATACAACATATCACATAGATGTTCCTTCACAAGGACATTTTGAAGGATTGGCATCACCCATCCTAATAAAAATGTATTGCAATGTCTCAATTATATGGCGTACGGAGCCAAATTTCTAATTTTCTCATATAATTTCCATGTGAATGTTTGAATGGTACCTTTATCATTAACGAAGAGGAAAGCTCTCTTAGATGCAATTACTAGAGTTGCAAAAGTGGCAAAAAAATCCCCAAGAACTCTAGCATTTCTTTGGAATTTTTTATTAGTGCAAGAGCACACATGCCTTGGTATTTGCTTCCAATGGGCGGCCAATTTATTTCTTCCATGTGTTCTTTAATCTAGTCCTTAGTCCTTGAGAGAAAGAAGCATTCTTATAACATATTAATATATGCTAATATCTTCCTATAATGAAAACTTATTAAATGCATGGAGATAGTCCTATATTGGAAATAGAATAGAGTTGTAATGGACTTGTTCTTCCAAATACATAAAAAGTACTTCTTAACTATCTAATAGACAAAGTGATTCTAAGATGCATGCAGAGGTCTTGTTGGTGAATGGTTCAAGTGATCATAATTTAGTAATAGGCTCACTTGATTTTATTGACCTATGGGCTTATTGGCACTAGTACACCCTAGTCTATTTCCGATGCTTACCTCCCAAAGTTTTGCGGGCCTTAGAATATTTTTTGCACAGTGGGGAAAAAATCATCGAGGGGATTTGCGGGCATGAGAAGCATCGGTATATCGATCAAATTATACTGACATTTATACCGACACCTATGTCGACATCTATACTGATAGACACATCGACTCTAGAATTCTTGACAAAAAAAATAGAACATTGTTTGCAATAGGTACCAAATTATTTTTTGTTGCAAGTTTGAGTCATTTTAAATATAAAAAAATCTTAGAATATGTAAACCAAGTTTGATATCAAAATAATGATATATTCATGATGATGTTAATATACAAATTGACATAATTCTAGTATAAAAGTGAAAGGGTGTAACACTCCGTACTTATTGGCACTAGTACACCCTAGTCTATTTCTGATGCTTACCTCCCAAAGTTTTGTGGGCCTTAGAATATTTTTTGCACAGTGGGGAAAAAATCATCGAGGGGATTTGTGGGCATGAGAAGCATCGGTATATCCATCAAATTATACTGACATTTATACCAACACCTATGTCGACATCTATACTCACAGACACATTGACTCTGGAATTCTTAACAAAAAAAATAGAACATTGTTTGCAATAGGTACCAAATTATTTTTTGTTGCAAGTTTGAGTCATTTTAAATATAAAAAAATGTTAGAATACATAAACCAAGTTTGAGATCAAAATAATGATATATTCATGATGATGTTAATATATAAATTGACATAATTCTAGTATAAAAGTGAAAGGGTGTAACACAAGATCAACTACAAAAGGACTTACTTGGATAGAGGTATGGAAGGTTCTTCTTCTTTTTCAAAGTTGCTTCTGCTCCTTGTTCTTTCTCCTCTCCTTTAAGCTTAGAAGTAAGTGTGGGTGCCTTCCTCTTAAGTGTAAGCTTAGAAGTAAGTATGGGAGCCTTTCTCTTAAGCGTCGAAACTGTGGATCTACTAATGAGGAAGGAAGCAAGCCATGTGAAGTATAAGTCATGTGAAGAAAAGCAAAGCGAGCACACTAAAAGCAGGTTTAAAAGCTGCATATATAATGGCATCTAATAGCACGTCTATAGCCGTGTCTAAATACACAGAGTAGACGCGCCTGGAGACGTGATCTTAGACGCGCTTTTAGATGCACCTTTAGACGCGCCACAGAGTTTAAATTAAACATTTGAAGAAAGCAAATTTGGTGGGTTGTTTGTTTGTAGGATGTCTTCATCTTCAACAAGTAGCTCCAGTGAGGGTGAAACCTTCCGTATCCACCATCGCGAAATGTGGTTGGAGCAAAAAATCAAATGTTTGTGTGATCGATGTCATGGAAACATGTATCGTGCATGCAGGATTACACTCAATCATATTTCAAAGTATGGAGAATGGGATGTGACCGTAAACAGGGTAAGGGTTTGTGAGTTAAGGTTGATTGAGATACCTATGGGTGTTCATATGTTTGAGTTATGATCCCGTTTTAATTTGATACAGGATGCAGTGCCACATCCGCATATGTTGCCCTATGCTCGCCGTGAGGAGGCGAAGCATCGACGATATGAGGTGGGATCTTTAGGAGGGACCGTTACGGATGCATGGAGTGATGGTGATAGTAGCCCTCCGCCATTACCTCATGAAGCCGTGGAGGAGGAGGTGTTTAATGATATGGTGCGGGATTTATAAAACCATCAAGGGAGGGATGATAGCATGGAGCAGGATGATCTTTTTACTGCAGGATCGACTCCACTGTTTGAGGGGTGCACATTCTCTGTTCTACGTGCCTCCCTTGAGTTACTAAACTTGCAAACCATCTATGGATGGAGCAATGCAAGTTTGAATGCATTACTCAAGTAAGCTTTAAAGTCTATTTTGTAAACATGGTGAATTATGCTAGTGGGTCAATTACTCGAATGCTTTTCCTCATTTATGGTCTTCACGTGCAGGCTACTGTGTAAAATGCTTCCAAGGGAGAATAAACTACCGACCTCAAGAGATATGGCGAGGCAACATGTGACCTCTCTTGGAGGATTAGATTACAAGCGCATCCATGCATGTGTCAACGATTGTGTTTTGTTTCGTGGACTACATAAGGATGCAAGAGTGTCCTACTTGTGGAGAGGCAAGATATAGAGCAGATCTCAAAACCTTGGACGTGCCTCGTAAGGTATTGCGACATTTTCCCATAATCCCTCGCATCCAACATATGTTCAAGTGCAAATCTATTGTAGAGCTCATGTCATGGCATTCCTCCCATCGATTAACCGATGGCAAGTGGAGAACTCCCGCGGACTCTCCTGCATGGAAGCATATTGGAGACACATGGCCAAGATTCAAGGAAGAACCTAGGAGCTTGAGACTTGGATTGGGTATGGACGGTGTGAACCCATTTGGTCTCCAAAGCATGTCTTACAGTGTATGGCCAGTGGTATTGGTGAATTACAATCTTCCACTCTCTATGGCTATTAAGAAAGGACATGTTATGCTGTCCCTTCTAATTCCAGGGAAACATAAAGTCAAAAACCTTGATGTTTATTTGGAGCCTTTGATTGATGAGCTAGAGATACTTTGAAGAGGTATCGAGGTGCATGATGTGATATTCACAGTTTGTGTATGGCCAAATTGAATTTTTATGTATATTTAACAGATGTCAATGTTCATGATGGTAAAAGCAATAATTTTGTGTCAATTGATACGTCTCCTATAAGTGTACACAATACTAGCCCCACAATTCTACATGGGGTTGCATCTTTGTTGAGTTGCTCCCCTCCTCCTACCTTCAAGGGTTGTAATAATAGGGCTTCCATAAAAATATGTTTATATGAGAGTGCACTCGTACAAGACAAGAAGCCAAAAATAGGAGACCTAGTAGGAGATAACTCTAACTCTAATCCATCCTTGGAATGTTTACCATCCACACCTATTGCTAGTTCATTTGAGAGCTAGATAGGAGAAGATAGTGCTGCAAAACATATACCTTACTCTTAAGAATAGTCTTTGAGGAGAGGGTGCTTAAGTATGGCAATTTTATGCTACAGAACATGTCCTATTGCAAGAATTCGGAAGTAGACTTAGCTAATAGGAGAGGTTTAGGTAGCATTACTCTCCACATTAACAAAATGTATTGCATAGTCTTCTTGAAGACCCTTAACATAGGTGATTGTGATTGAATTTTGAAACTTTTTGTGTGTGTGAGGAATGCTAGAAGTTATGGTGGCACAAGTTATCACACCATTATATTTGATCCATCCACAGGCATAGAAAGGGTACCAACTTTCCTTACTGAGACATCAATTTATCCAAAAATGACCATTTAAGAGCACAAAGTAAAAATGCACAAATCTGATTAACAAAGGGGAGGGCAATCAGCTCCTAGGCAAGAATTGATGTTTCTATGATGAAGTTGGACAAATCCTTTAACCAAAGTGATGAGGTAATCATTGATGATGGTGCTCTGGCAGATGGTGCTGAACTCAATTACCTTAAGCATTGTGTATATTGCCCACCAAATAGAATTACAGATTTACTTATAAATTTTGTGGTTATAGCTTACATTTTGGAGCAATAGGATCTATGACTTCTTAAAAGTGGATGAGAAATTAAAAACTTTTGGGATTTTCAATTTGTTAGTTGCAATGTTGATTCCAAAAGGAGTACATGCCCCATAGTGCTTAACATGCTTGATGTAAAAAATCATACATCTAGTACAAAATCCATCTATTTAAAGTAGCCTAACCAAGGTTTTCTTGACTTATATACAACAACTTGGATATGGAAAGCAATAGATTTTTTCCAATCAGATATTGTCTACTTGGTACTTTGAATATTGCCTAGTAACTTTGAAATTTATATATTGGTATTGAAAGACTAAAATATCAAGAAAAAAATTAAAGATTTATAATTACTATATTTTACTAGCAATAGTTAGAATGAGTAGTATCTTCAAATCCATATCTAAAATGAAAACTATCGAAATGTGTTAGTTTACTTCACATTTGCATGAACGAGCAATATTACTATTTCCATCATGAGTCATTACATGGTGTTCTCCTCACTATTACAAGGTGCTAGTTATGCAATATTTTCCTACCGTCTAATAATGACCAGGCCTGCAAAATCCCTCAAAATTTGTTTCTCTAAAGGCTACACCTCAAAATTTGTATAATAATGACCATCGCCTGCAAAATCATTACTACAAAATCGCCTGCAAAATTTGTCTAATAATGACCATCGCTTGCAAAAGAAAGGGCGTGGTGGGCTCTCCAGCCTTGAAGCGATTTTATCTCTCTTTCTCTCCAGCCTTGAAGCTTCCCCCAAATGCTCCTCACACTCCTCCAAATGTCCAAAAAAATTTACATTCCTGCCCTCTCATCTTCTCACAGTTCAAAAGTTTAGCGATGTCAACTCCTTCCTTTTCGAGGTGCCTACCATGACATCGAGCTACTTGTGGCTTTCAACAAACTTCAACCACATCGACCTCCTTGTAGCCTTCAACAAACATCAACGAGAAAAGAGCTTTTGAGGTAAGTACTCTTTTCTCTTCAGAAATTCAACGACCATAGCCTAGGGAGGCAAGCGTAACGGCAAGAGTGCAAGCAAGAAAAAGATATGAAGCAAAGTGAGCTGAAAGAGATATGAAGCAAGGTGCTCACTGTAGTGAAAGTTGGACTGCTTGGGGAAGCAAAAGAGGCAGCGCGTTAACACGCTGCCTCTTTTGCTGCCTCAAGTAGTCCAAGAAGGAAGTTGGATAACCTTGCTTGCTGTGGTGGCAGTTGGACTGCCTGGGGCAGCAAAAGAGGCAACGCGTTAATGCGCTGCCTCTTTTGCTGCCCCAGGACTTAACGCACTGCCTCTTTTGCTACCCCAGGCAGTCCAGGAAGGAACTTGGATACCTCCAGAGCTCAAGGCTGGGAAGCGTGAAAATAAAGCGAGCAAAATCCAAGCGAGCAGTGGAGAGAGGGAGAGAGACACCATAGGCGAGAGCGAGCGAGTGAGAGAGCACCGAAATTGATAGCGAGTGAGAGAGAGAGCACCCAAGAAAGTCCTCTTGTAGATCAATAGTATCCTAGATGGATTTCTATTCTACTTTGTGAGCTTTTCTACATGTATCACAAGGAAATCAAACACTCGTGATCGATTTAATCAATCAATTTCTCTAGATTAGGACAAAACAAAGCGAGTTGAGCTAAATGTTTCTCTATGGAACGGAACGCAAGCCTGATATTCTATTCTGTTTTGAACTTTGGGGCAAAGGCAGCAAGAGGTATCGATGCAGGAGGAAGCTCTCGGTCTGTCGGATGGTTTCCAAGAAGACTTGCAAGTTGCGATCGCAAGAGAGGTTATCAGGAGCATCCTCAAGACCATAAGTGAGGATGCCCTGGAAGCTCAATTCCAACAGACGCTGCAGGGTGGCAGAGGCCTCGGCAAAATCCTGACCAGCATAGAAGTGGGAATAAGCGAGTTTCTTAAGGACCCAGAATGAGGGGACACGGACGGCAGGATGGGTGATGAGGGGGGAGTTGAGGAGCTTGATGGTGAGGTCGACGACGGGTTCGGAGGCAAGGAGATGGTGAGGTCGACGACGGGTTCAAAGACCTTGATGAACGGTAGGTTAAGGAGGGTGAGGAGGAGCTCACAAGTGGTGAGGTTGCAAAAGAGGAGGAGCTCAGGGGTGGTGAGGTTGCAGAAGGTGAGGTGACAGTTGGACTGCCTGGGGCAATAAAAGAGGCAGCGCATTAACGCACTGCCTCTTTTGCTGCCCCAGGCAGTCCAGGAAGGAAGGAGCTCGAGGCTGGGAAGGCAGTCCAGGCAGGCAGTCCAGGTAGTCTAGGAAGGAAGGAGCCCCAGGCAGTCTGGGCAGTCCAGGCAGTCCAGAAAGGAAGGAGCATCAGAGAGATTTTGCTGCTTTCGCCTTTCAATTAGTCTTCCTTTCTCCTGCTCTTTGTTGTCCAGCCGTCTTACCTTCACTTTGATGTAACTTGACCAGAAAGAAACCCTTCCCAAGAAACCTAGCAGAGAACCCCCCCGATGGAATCTCGCACTCAAACAGTAGAAAATCCTTCAATCGTTGAAAGAGGGCACACGGCCACTGAAGAACAAGTACACCCCCCCCCTTGGCCAGTTGAACAACTTGACCGAGTCAATTTTGAGATTACAGACCATGGAGTGCTTGCGCCTTGATTCAAACCAAGGCTTCTTCAATGTCTCCTTCGATCTTCTTAGAGTTTCTTCTTGCACTAGCTTCCTTGCGTCTTCATCTCCAAGCTCTGAAAATCCACTCGTGAGTTTTTTGGCGATCACATCTATGAAAGAAGGCTGCTTGACGCCTCAACCTTCGCTTGCTTGTTTCCATCCTCTTCACCCTACCTTGCCTCTTGTGGCACTACTTCCTCGTCGTTCATTAGGCTATGTCTACTCGCTACATCTGTTGCTCCATCCTCTGACGCTGGACAACAGAGACCTTCATGAACTGTAGGTTGAGGAGGGTGAGGAGGAGCTCACGGGTGGTGAGGTTGTAGAAGAGGAGCTCACGGGTGGTGAGATTGCAGAAGGTGAGGTGGTAGTTGGACTGCCTGGGGTAGCAAAAGAGGCAGCGCATTAACACGCTGCCTCTTTTGCTACCCCAGGCAGTCCAGGAAGGCAGTCCAGGTAGTCCATGAAGGAAGGAGCTCAAGGCTGGGAAGGCAGTCCAGGCAGTCCAAGAAGGCAGTTCAAGCAGTCTAGGAAGGAACAGTCCAGGAAGGAAGGAGCAACAGAGAGATTTTGTTGCTTTCGCCTTTCAATTAGTCTTCCTTTCTCCTGCTCTCTGTTGTCCAATCGTCTTACCTTCACTTTGAAATCGGATTTGGGACGATTTAGCCAAGCCTGCAGCTGAAATGGGAATTACTTGGGTTCAGCCAACACACACTTTGAGGCCTTCGATTCGAGTGGCTAGAAGCATTGGATCCCAACGAGAATGCTTTGATAGAAGGGGTGATAACCCTCTACCTCTCGAGCTGGAAAGATGGAGCAGAATCTGCTAGGGATTGGAACGATTCTCAAGACATCTTCCAGGTTTTTGGATCTACCCTTGTCGATCTTCATTCCAGTCCATCGTGGACTCTTTCTCTGCTACAACTCTTCGCTTATAGTGAGGTAGAGTTCTCCACATACGTTGAGATGCTATAATTTTAAACAACATGAGGCGAGTCTCATAGAGGGCTGATATTATTTACTGACATTGCGCCGATGCTTCTGTTCTCTAGTAGCAGCTAAATGTAGCAAGGACCGTCTAATAGAAGCGATGTGGGCCCTGCAATTTTTATTCGCTAGTTGCTTCAGAAGGCGCTCTACTTTTTCAACTAAAGACACCGCTACCAATGGCAGGATGTGAAGATCTTCCTAGTACTCCACCATAGCTACCATCTTCCTAAGGCCTTGTCTATATTATCTGCGCATTCTCCTCTTGAACCACCGACCGCCATAGCCAAACCTCCAAAGCTCCAACGAGCCATCTCTCCTTCCTCCCCCTACCGTTGCATCGTCCTTCCTTCCAACCTGCAAAAGATCAGCTCTCCCTCTCCATCACTCCATCTCCCTCACTTGATGCCTCGACTCCCTTGCTATCCAACTCTGTGGTATATCTTTGTTTGTACTGCATATCTATGTAGTAACCTCACTTGATGCCTCGACTCCCTTGCTATCCAGCTCTGTGGTATGAGCTCTGGTAGCTTCCACTTCCTTCGTGCATTGTTCATGATCAGGAGGTTCACGACAAGCCTTTATTTTGCACTCGAGGAGTTTGAATGAATGAAGAAAAGAAGTGGATTAGTTGGCTTTCCTTCCATATAGAGGTTTGTGCTTTAGAGGGTCCTCCTTCAGTTGCTCTAGATGAGCTCTAGATTGTTTCTTCGCATACCTTGTTTGCCTTGTTATCTCCATCATCCTTGTTGCCCTTGTTTGCCTTCTTCTCTCCATCATCCTCTTTCTCGTACCCTCCTCGCTTTGCCAGTTCGAGGATTTTCGTTCCCAGCTCGAAGAATCTGGCGTCGTCTGGGAAAAGCTCTGCTCCATCGTCGCTGAGCTTGACACCACCACCCGCCCAGCTTCTCCTCATCCATCACTCCCTTCCTTCTCCCGGTATGTCTTCTGAACTCGACTCGCGTATAGTTTTGGCTCCTTTGCCCTTCACTCGCTTTTCAATCTCGTTTGGGAGCTTTTGCACAGAACCGTTGAAGAAGGTGAAGTCTCACATTGACAGCTTGCGCTCACTGTATTGATCAGCTCGCCGCTACTTTGTGTTTGATATGATGAAATATGATGTCGCTACCTTGTGTTTGATATGGGTAGTGCATGAGCTTCCCCAACGTTGACAATTAGTGCTTTCAATTCACTGAAACTGTTTCCAGTGTTTCGTAGAGTTCATGGACGCCGAGTTTGATTTTTGAGAATCTTGGGTTTTGTATAAACTCTGTTAACGTAGTCTGGAATGCAAGACAAGGCTTTTCAATTCGCATATTGCATACGCTCCTTACTTTATTATGTGCTACTGTTGTTTTCCCCTTTTAGGGACGCCCCTTTCTGTTGTTGTTAACGTCGTTTGGACTTGGATTATCGTTCATTTTCTCAGTCGTTTAATTTTAGGAATGCCCCTCTTAGCGATGTTTGATTTTCTCAAGTTCCATTCTTTAATCGACATATTCTAGTTTTCGTGCTTCCCTTTGTGGGCTCACCACGACCTTTGCTTACTCCATTTTATTTCATTACTCGGTGGTAGTTGCCTAGGACTTGGTGGTAGTTACTCTATAAGCAAGCTATTCTACAAACCATATATACGAGGCATGTACGCCTGCAATTGCTAGAGTTACCTAGAGCCATGCAAGGGAGGGGAACTTGGATTGTCGGGGGTAGTAAAAGAGGCAGCGCGTTAACGCGCTACCTATTTTGGTCCCTCGAGAAGTCCAATAGTCCCCTCCTTGCATAGCGTTCAAAAGACTATGTGACCTATCCCTCCAAGAGTCCAATAGCATTCCAAAGACCATTAGACCTGTACACCAAAGCATACTTGTAGACAAAAGATGAAATGGTCGAAGCAACCTTTTGTGAGTATGAAAGAAAGTATTGATACATGGAGGATTGAGTAGAAAAGCTTTCATGAAAATCCTTCATGAAAAGACAGCTTGAGATGCCAAAAAGGATAGCACATTAACACGCTATCCTTTTTCGCATCTCAAGGTGTCTTTTCATGAGGGTAAGGGGTAGGCATAGAAGTGCATATTTACCAGTGCAATTCCATATATCCAAGTGTATAGATACCATTGCAAGTTGATATACTATGTGCATTGGAGATGAACCTTTTTCTTTTGGGACACAAGTGGGTGAATGTTCCCTAAACTGGAAATCAATTGCATTGGTAGATACATGTATTTGTTTTTAGTTTTGGTTTTTATTGAAAAGGTTTTGAGAACTATGATTGGAAAAATGCCTTGTTTTTTGTCTTTTCAGGATGACAGGAAAAAAAGGCAGAAAAGTTGAAGTGGCACATTCTACAAAGGTGACAAGGGGAACAAAAGTAGATCACAATGTTGAATCATCAGTAGGTGGAATGGAAGAGCAAGAAAGTGTGGTGGGTCTAGAGGTTGAAGTATCATCAACTCAAAGAGATGAAGGTCCAAGAGTGGAGGAGGATGAGTTGGATGATAGTGAAGTTCAGGTGGAAGGAGGAGGTGATGTGATTGGCAAATGTAGGATGCTTGATTCAGATCAGTGTCCTCGCATTCCCTTGTGTAGGTTGATACCTTATGCAAGAGTGGGAGGACTTCATGATGATGTATCTTCACTCAAAAGTACATTTCAAGTGGAGGGCTATCTCCCAGAGAAAGGGTCTTTCATTGTATCTGTCTGCAAGAGTGATGGAGAGGAGATAGTTGTGACAGATGATATGAGGAAGAGTTGGTCTCCCACCTGGAGAGAGGTGGATGGGGAGTTTGAGAAAGATGTGATGTCTAACACTGACTTTCATTTTATGTTGCAAAAGATGTTATTTATTTGGGAGGGCAATCATAGGATCACTTCATGGATGAGTGTCATCAAGGAAATCTTTCCTATAAACAAGAAAAGACATGTACGAGTGGTATGCACAATAATTCAAACCCAGTCTAAGGTACATACTCATAAATGCACACAACATTTGTGAGTGTGACTCTATGGTGTTTATGAGAACATTGTCTTCGAGTGAGATCAAATCAATAGAGAATTGGAGGGCTCAAGAGAGTAAAGGGAAGAAGCCATGGTTTCCATTGACAAGAGGTTATCTGGCAAGGCTTATGTATGTAGGTTGAGTACAATACAGAGCCTAAAAAAGCAATGGACAAAATATCTACAAAGCTACCTTTAGATCAAAGGGGAGAGGCAGAAGGAAAGCAGCATACCATAATTCAAAAGAGAATTGCTGATAGGATGGGAAAGGTGTGAATTGAATTTTCTATACTTTGTTGCATTTATTTTGAAGTTAAGTGACTGACATGTCATCTTTGGATAGGTGTTGAATTGTATAGATCAAGGTCTTGGAGAGGCTTGGTTGGAAAAGTTGTTTGCCTTGTGCTTTGATGGTACGGACTCTTGTGTGACATTGGAGAAGCTCCAACTCATTGCAAAGTTTGATTTGAGATTAGAAAAAAAAAAAATTTTCCTTTCTTTGTTAGAAGCCACTAAACCTATGCGAGACATGTACTTCATGCCTGTGGGTGACCTTGAGTACAGAGAGTGTGTTTCTTCTACCAATACAAATCATCTTTCATGGTGTTTGTTTGTTTCTTGCCAATGGCATGACTCTTATTTTTTTATTATAAAATTGAGTCAACTTTTACTGTTTAGGTGGATTAGTAGAGAGATATTTTTAGAGAAGGTGGAGAGACAGTCATTGAAAGTGCTTGAAGATTTGAGGGTGATCACAACAATGGGCATGCCTTTGGATACCCCTAAGGATTACACATTGTAGCAATACATGGAGGATATAAAACTGGAGGGGAGAAAACATATGTTTGTGGTGCTAAGATCAAAGGAAACAAACATGGAGAGCAAGGGTGGAAAAAAAGGAGATGGACTATCTGAGTTGGACATGGCTGCCCATAGGGTGGTTTATAGGTATGTTGTCAATTCATTTGAAGGTTCATTTTTCATTTGTCTATGTTTGTACTGTTGATTCATGTAATTACACAATCATTGATGGTTGTTCCACTTGATTTCTTGACCTTTTGATGGTTTGGGACATCCTTTTTTTTTTTGTTTCTTGGTTGATAGATATCTCTCCCACTTGGCAATAGAGAAAAGGATCTCTGACATTCCAAATTTGTGCAAGAGTTGGGTGGAGATTGGTCATGCTGCATGCATGTATCCACCTGGCATGCAGCGTCTCTCTCAATGGGAATTAGCACATTGTCCCTGGTGGATAGATTTCCCTAAAGGACAAGTACTGGTGCGAGAAAGAGACTTGTACAATACTTATGCTTCACAAAAAGCCAATGAAGATACCGGTGGATGATTGTCATTATATCTGACAATAGGTAAGCCTCTTTCCTGTCTATGCTTACACCATAAAGGACAATCAGGTCCCTGTCTATGCCCTTCTGCATCACAATAAGTGCAAGGTCCTGATGGCTGAGCTGACAATACATTCCTGGACATTGGCGTCCAATTGGCTCTTGGTGGAAATCTCCGGAAAGGTAGCCTATTAGATGGACCAGGACGGTCAGTCATAACAACATTAGAAGCAGGAATTTCTGACTTATTTTGCTGAGAAGTCAGATTAGCTCTATTTCTAGGATTATACCAGCATACATTATCAGTATGTCCAGATTTTTGACAAATCTGACAAAAATTTTTAGAACTTGTGCCTGGGATTGACACTCCCATTGCCTTCAGGGTTGCTGCAATCTGCTTTTCCAGGTTTCCTGACTTTGCCGAAGCTTTCTCCTTATCTTTCTTCCTTCTCTTCTCCCGATTCCTTTTCTCCTTGGCTTTCTTCTTGCCTTTAGCCTTCTTTTTCTTAAGAATCCTTTGAATCAGAGTCAGTATCTGACTCTGAAAGATCACTATTACTGTCAGACTGAGAATCTGAATTTGAGTCTGACTCTGAGTCTGACTCGGAATCACTGTCATCTTTTTGTTTCTTTTTAGACTTCCCAGTTCCCAATCTTCTTTCAGCTCTTGTTGCTGCTGTAACGAAAGCATTGAAACCTCCTGCGCCTGGAGCAATATCAGCACTCGCAATCGCCGTACGAAGACTTTTCCTTAACCCTTTACAAAAGTATTCCCCTAACATTTCATTCATGGGGCGCTCATTTGCTTCAAGTCTTTGGTTCAAATAATCTAAAAATTTTTGTGCAAAATCTTCTACCAATAAAGATTTCTGCTTCATAGTTTTCAACCGCTTCAATATATCGTTCGGAGTTTTCCACTTCCGAAATCTTGCCAGAAAGGCATTAGTCAGGGCTGCTGTATTTGGAAAATGCGCTGCACCATATTGGCTGAACCAATTCATTGCTTGTCCTTCCAATGTGGCAGCAAATTGCTGCTTCTTCACATCATCTCCATACAAACCGTCTAAGCCACTTGCTGCCCATTTTGTGCTAAATTGAGCGACATGGGCGTCCGGGTCATCCTTCTTGGATTTGCCCTTAAACGATGCAAACTTGACTTTAAGGTTTGCCAGATTAGGAGGTTGAGCCATTTGAATTGGAGGTATGACTTGCCTTACAAGAGGAATTTCTCGACTGATAGTCCTTTCCGATAGCGGCTGAAATTGTAACTGTCTTCTTGTTTGTGCATGCAACTGACTTAATAAGAAAGAGCCTACCACAAGATTTGTGGCCCTCTGCTCTTGCTCCGGTGTCAGAGAAGAGGAAACACCTTGAAAATCGACTTGTATCTCCTGATCACTTGACTCTGGGATGGATTCTAATAAATTTGCCTGACTGCTATGATTAGCATATGGCGTTTGATATTGCTGCCGCACTTGCCTCCTAGATTCTGCTATCCGTGAACGATAACAAGTATTATAAATGCCAAAAAGATTTCTTTCGTCATCGTCTGACATAGGCCATTCAAAGAAACATCAAAGAATTAATATTTTCCTGCCCTCCTGTTTGACTGACTTCAACACCAGTCAGAAAGGAAACTTTTTGGTGCAGACATGAGACCATATGGCGACGGGCGAATCAGACCCACCATGGGTCGATGTAAGGTTTTACGTTGGCTTCTAGCTATCTCAAAAATCCTCAAGACCAGATTCAAGGGTAAACGGCATACATACTCCTGCCAAAAGCGGTCTACATACTCTCGATACTCCTCCTCTTCTGTCTTCCAGTTAGAGAATGCAGCCAATAAAGGCTCCTCTAATTCCTGTAAGACCAAAGCAGGCAAAAGCGATATACCTGACAACTCCGGCATAGTCAGCGCATAATGCTCAGGTTCTATACCCTGCCGCTGACTAAACTGCAGCCATACAGCGAAACTAAGGTTGATAGAATCGCCGCCTCCTTATTCTTGCCTGTCTTTCATCAGAACATACTCCATAATATCCCCAATAGCAGGCGCTACACGCTCAGAATGTAAAAAAAATCTCTGAACTCTTCTACTTCAAAACAGCGTGAGCCCATAACCGCCAAAACAGCAATTAATCATTTGCACCCTTTCGTTTGTGCAAAATCTCCATTTAGATTCGACGCTGAATCAATTTCTAATCCTAATTGAATTCGTTCTTAATCTGTCCATTGATGGCAGAAGCCCAGCAGGATCACCAGTGTTTAGAGTGCATAAGCACCCTAAAAGATGAAGAAGAAAAGACATTCATTCAAGAGGAAGAAAGAGATACACAGGCTGAGAATCCATAGATTAATTTCTTTCATCAAGCAATGACATCCATCAAAAAGATACATACATCAAAGATACTGAGGGAGTTACCATGCATAGGGACACACCCCTTCACATCTCAAGTGTAAATGGACTTAAAGATTGACCACTCTTTAGCCTTAGTGCAGTGCCTATATCCCCTATTAATAGAGGGTACTTCAGGAATCAAAGCCTCACACCATAGACTCCACAGTCTACCAAACTCTATCAGATACTGATCCACATCCAGACTATCCTTTTGCTGAATTTTGCACAACTCCCTCCATACTTCATTAGGGCTCTTGCATTGTGCATACCGTGCAAGAAAAGCTGCTCTCACCACTGTATACTCTGGATTTTGCTACTGAGGATGAGTAGTCCTGAAGGTAGCCACTTGAGTCTGCATCCATGCTTTTGCATCTCCCTGCAAACAATAATTCATGATCTGAAACAAAATCTCAGGGGTTGCCCTATCCTTCATCAGTGCTGTAATCTCCATCTTTTCCAAGAATCTCACTGCATTCTCATATGGCATCCCCCAAAACTCTGGAAAGTCGTGTGCCATCTCTCTCAGCTCTTCACTACTACAACTGACTGCACAACTTCATGCTTTGTAAAATGAACTGCACAGTCCTCCGTGGAGGCCCCAAAACGTGGATGGACAAAAGCAATAAAGCCCAAGCCACCTTCACAGCCACCCTCATCCACATTTAAAACAACAGAACAACACCATCACAAAGCAAAAGGCATCCATTCAACATCATTGTCTCTACACATACCTTTTGATACAACTCACACTCTAGCCACACTTCCCCGGAAGCTAGACAACCTCAAAAAAAACCCAGTGGACTACTACACAACCCAACACAAGCCCCTACTGACTGAGCTCAAGCTCAGGAACATACAATAGAACCACAATTTAGGATGCATAGAAGATTGATCATTTTCATATTTGTTCAACTGTCATTTGGAGTCCCCTCTTCATTGACCAGCAGTTGCGACCTCATTTGCTCCTTATTGCATACATGCCTCTCCAACTAAACTTCCCACAAAGCGTCAATTGACCTCCCTTGCTCACGTGTCTCTTCTTCACGTGGCCCTCCTGCGAGCTCACAATGCTCCTTCCTCCACTATTTGGTCTTCCCTCTTACGCGAAAATCCTCGAGCTCATGCACTTTGGTCTTGGTTGTTGTCCACTCACCTCCGAGCTCCTATCGAGCCAAGCTCACCTTCCGTAGCCTTCCTGTTCCTTGAAAAACAAGCTTCCCTCACAAAGCATACCAAATCACGGCCCTCTTGTATCCAAGGTATTGATCCAAGCCTCTATGGTTGAGACCATCTCCCATTCGAAAGCTCCCGATAGCCATTGCTACAGCCCGACTGTCAAGTAGCATCCTGTAGCCACTCATCTCTCTTGCTCATGGAATCACGGACTCACATCGCCCATAGTTCTTCAACCTAATTCATTGTGTCACCCTCCCAAAAGCTCTCCATCCCTGAATCTGCAATGTTTGTGGTCTTATCGAATTCCACAATCAAGACCCCTCTATAGAGATGCAAACACCTAGATCCAGAGGCTCGGAACGGCTCACCCTTTCAGACTCCAGCAGCTCCTAACAACAAACTAACATTCTCTTGCAGCCGGATACTAGTGAGGCACTCCCACAATCTCTCTCAACCCCATCTTCCAAGGTCCTCTAGCCACACAATAGCCATGCCTAGCCGGATTCCAGAGCTTCCTGTAGAGAGCCATCGTCTCGGGGGGGTCACTTAGTGTAATATGTCTATATCACGTGCGTGCAAGGGTTCTTTTCTAAATCCCTATGTAACCTATTTGTAGTATTTCCTGGTATCCCCTCTGTAAATTTTGGGAAATTTTATAAATCCCCTTCTGTAAGTATATTTATTTTCCTAGAGGAATTTTAAAAGTCCTTATGTGAGTCATACACTACTACTTTTGGAGTCCCTTTAGGTAGGATGAGATATTTAAACTGCAAGATCTCTACATCACCTGCATTATTTGAATCTACACACAAAAAATTGAGGTACCGACTGCAATAATGGGCAATGCATAAGTTTAAGATGGGTTTGTGTCCTGATGATGCCATAAGGCAAGAGAAACAAAGAATAAAGACATATGTGTAAAAATTAAGAGGAACAAATATCAAACAAGACAAATCATGTGTGCCGTACACCAAGAGCAAAGAATTGTGCAAAGCCACTTGAAACACGTAAAGAGCTCAAGAAACAACCTTTATAAAAATACTACATGAAAGATTGGGAGCTTTTATAAATGCTTTATATCTTTCAATTTTTTACAAAACCATATGTATGGATGTTTTAGCTAAGAGAAGGGATGATAGATTAGCCAATTTTACAAAGCATTCAATGACGATATATAATATTTATTTCTTGCCAAATACAAACATCCACTAAGTCATATCAAACCATGAAGCCATGGTATTAAAACCATAGAGGCTACATTCATACAACATCTTGTTGTACCCGATGCCAAAATAGCATTTTTAAACTTGCTTAATGGCATTCATATAAACAAAAGTACCCAGGCGGTTGCAAATCATCCACTTGTGTGATTCAAGGTCCTGCAAAAAAATAATTTAAAAAATCCATCAAGAGAAATCAAACTAAACTCAGCGCATAGTAATAATCGTAATAAAGCTTTTATCATATTAGAAAGATAACAAAGAAGCCCCTACCAAGTGCGTTTAATGCCCCTTTACAAAGTCATTGAATACATTCCAATCATTCTCATCTAAAGTATACTTATTGCTATTACACTCATAGGTGAGGTTTGCCAATGCAATTACGCTCTCAATATTTATCATGTCAAGGTCTGTAAGGTCATATGTGAAGCATCTTGAACCTTTTGCCTTTTGATACCACCCAAGCTGGACTTCTACTCCAAAAGGTCTATCTGAAAGGTTGAACCCTCTTTTATATTCCACATACCCCCCACCAACCTTTCTCCTCATTTTTTGAACTCGTCCAAGGTACCATATAGCTTGTGTTTTCTTTTTTTGCAAAGATCTTGGATTGCATTTCCTTTTGCTTTTCCTTGTTTTGTGTTCTTCATGAAAGAATACGGCACAATCGGAACCTATTCCAAATAGGTTCTCATTTGATGTAGCAAGAGGTATATCTTCCTTAGAGTAGTATACTCCTTGGCGAACCCTTGTGAGTCTATCTTTAGAGAGTGTGGGATTTCCATTAAGTTGGCTTACCAATGTGGACTTGAAGAGAGTTTTACCATCAATGGCAACAACTGGGCTCACTGCTTCTTGTTCATCTAGGAGAGAATCCACCACATGTCTGATTTCACTTATGGAGGCATCGTTGTCATTATCATCTATTTCTGACACATGATCTGCTTGACATTGATCTTCTTCTTCAGAATCAGATTCTTGTGAATATGCATCTGCAAATCCATTTGACCAAGGTTCCATCCACCACTTCATATTCTCACCCTTTGGCTTCATATGCAAACTTTCACACCTTTCTTGAGCACTTTTTAGTCCCTTCTTCAATGCTTCGATGATTTTATCATCAGTTGACACACACTCATAGTCCCCTAGATTAGCTTCTCGCATGTTCTCTTTGAGATTCAATTCTCTCCATACATGTTCTTGCTTCTTATGTGCCCTTGTAAATAGAGGACTATCCTCTTTGCATTCAAAGTGTGCAAGCCTATTCATACTACCTGCACTATGTAGCATATCCATCAAGTCATAAGCGCGTTCTTGTCCCACCATGCTTCCAATCTTACTGAAGAAGATTTCAACTGCATCTGAACCTGTAAGATGTAAAGGACACCTTAGGCCTGGACAAAATTCTCTAAAGTACTTGATCAGTAGGACCACAAAATGGCATGAGAGTTGCACATCTAAGAAAGCTTCCTTAGTTATGAAGTTTCTATTCAACGTATAGTTAGCATGATGAACAATCCAAGACCTCCAAATTTGAAAGAAAAAAGAGACTTTGCCCGCAAGATAGACTCGATCCACAAGATTCAAATGTGGAGATAAGAAGATGTCGATGTAGTCCCCAGCAATTTCAAGATAAGCTTGTGTTCCTAGCATGCTCCTCTCTTTTCTATGAATTCCATTGTTTGCCAATTCTCCCAAGCACCATTGCACTTGTCTACTGCATATTCTTTGAGCTCCAGCCCAATTTTGGCGGTCATCTCGCCTAATGTCTCCCTCCCTTAGCATATGCTTGTCGATAGAAAAAGCATCATACACAATAATGACATGATTTAAGGTGATCCAAACATTGCCAATAGCCAATTGACGCTTAGGCTTGTCAAGAACATTAACTAACTTTTTTCCATTATGTACAAAATCTTGATCATGCAGCCCAAAAACTTGATTTTCTAAAACTTTTGCTGAGAGAGGCCATCCATCCCATTTTATCCCAAATCTACTACCTCTTTTATCTAGATAATCGGAGATCATCAATGTTCTTCGTCGACTATCACCATCAGATGCATGTCCAATAATTGGACCAACCGTGGTCTTTAGCTTCTCATTCCATAAGTTTAAAATAGCATCCCATTGCTTGCGGACAAAACTTGCATCAAATCGGCCGCAAGTGCAATGAAGTGCAAGAACCAAGCGTGGGAGTGCATCATGCAATGGATTGGCAAGAAAAACTCTTGCACGTCCACCAATGACACAATTTTGAAATGCATCAATAATCTGATCATATCCTTTTTGTCCTTCTCCCACTTTGATCATGCATGTGGTCATGCACTCATGATCATCTACTTTATATCCATCAAAACCCACAAGCATGTCATCCTTTGGATTCCACCTACAAGCAATAATAAGCACAAGTCTGTAAGATCATATGCAATCCTCTTGCATTCAAAAACAAGATTTAAATTATGAAAATAATTTAGAGAAAAAGGAGGTTACCTTATCCGCTTCTTTATTGCAGTTTCATCTTCCACTATGATGAAGGGAATCCTTGACATGATTCCATGCTTTTCTTTTTCTTTTTCATAAATTTCAGTGATTGCATCAAAAAGATATCCATGTATACCAGGTACAAACTGAGTAGCAAGTCTTTGCCCTCGCTTTGTCGTTGATAAAGAAGGTCCATTGAGGTTGGAACTCAAGAAGTCATGTAACCTTGGACCTCCCCACATCCTTGCAACCTCAAATATTGCCTTTGTGTTCTCACTATATCTTTGTCCAGCACTTGACTTGATTATGTTTGTGGCAACATCTTGTAGAAAGTCCCATAAGGCAACTTTACCACCAAACTTTTCCAATCTATGGGCTTCGATTATGTTGTTGCAAAATCGTTTTACATCCTTTCGATTGAGAGACTCTATGCTAGCTTCTCTTAAAGTGCGGACTCTTACTGAAAGAATGGCAACCTGAGACTTTGCCCACCATAGTTGCTTAGAAAGGTCTCTTACTCGTCTTTTAGCAAAAAGAGTTGCATTTCTAAGCTCACTCTTTGTAAGATAATCTAGCCTTCTTCCACAACCGGTACCCCTATCTCCTCTCTTATTCTCAACCTTCTCTTCTCTATACAATCTCATTCTAAAGTCAGCAAGTTTAACTATCCCCTTGCAATGGTGGCATGTAAAGTCTTTAAACGGTTGCCCATCTTGTGAAATGCGTATGCAACTTATGTGACGAAAGCATCCATCCACATGAATATCAGTACATCCATTATTTAATGTCGCCTTAACATGACGCTCTATAAACCAATACTTCCCGCCACATTGATCATCTAAGAAAGGCTTTACCTTGACATACTTGTTACCTACTTTGACCTCATGGCTCCAAAGGCCCCAACATAGCAAGTCAAAATTTACAAAAGAAGATTCATTTTCTCTATTAAAACTTGAATCAACAGAGAAAGCACTCGTACTTGGGCTTCTAGTTTTTGTTGAAACCAAAAAGTTGCTAAGAGATCTTTGCTTTGGATCATGCTCCTTATCCTTTCGAGGACGCCCTCGCAAGCCAGTGAGTGCTACCTTTGGATTTTCATCTTTTCTCATGAGCGACTTGATATGAGAGTTTGACTTTGTGTGTTCATTGAGAACCGTGTACAAATCTGATCTTGGAGGACATAAACGCAACCATGCATCATCATATTTGCATCGCACCTTCACCAAGCTTTTGTCCTTAAAATCATGTATTGTAGCTTCAACAACCTCAAAATCCCAACCTATTGAAACGATAGGAGATGAGTAAGAGACTTAATGTAAGAAGATGGCAAATATTGATTGAGGAATAAAGGAACAAATAATACCTTCATTTGTGGACATAAAAGATTTCATCTTCTCTATCGCATCTTCTATCTCTCTTTTGTCATCCTTTGTTGGTTGATGCACTACTTTGGGCATATCTTCTTTTCGTAGTCCTCGAGCAACCATATACTTGAGCTCATGCTTTTTACTTTCCAATATGTGAAATCTCATGAAGTTAGAGAAGCAATTGTATGCTGCATGCTTGCCTTCTATCAATCCTTTACCATAAAGTTCATTACACTCATGACACCAAATTCGCACATGGGGCACCCCATTGAAGTCCTCAGAATGCAACTCAAACTTATCATCCCTTGACACTACCATTTCCTTTAGCTTTGATCTAACTCTATCAGATTCACGTTGCCAACATTCAAGAATAGTTGGGCTTAGTAATCTACTAGAAAGCTTTGAAGACATGTGCACTTGGGCATCAACATTTATGTCATCAGCTAGTTGAGTGCAATGTCTTTTACATGGATAAGGAGTTTCCTCTATGCGACATAGACTTCTCTTGATGTGCACTAAGAGTTGATCATTGATTGTCCATCGTTCCTCTTGCCGTTTGGTTATTATATATTCGTCCTCAACAAACTCAAAGGGTTCCAATAGAAGCTCATCACCTTCAATTTGTTCACGAACATGAGAGAATGTGGGATGACCTGTGTCTCTTGTCACCCTAACAACACCTAATTCCTCCTTATTATCATAGTCAATCACTTGAATCTTGAAAAAAGATGCCATGATAGGAGACCGATGTACTTCAAAATAAAATGAGAACCTTAATTATAACCCCCCTCCACCTGTGTGTGCATGACCTGCAAAATTTAGATTGCCAATTTGTGCATAACTGGTGAGTTTAAATTTGATCATTATAATAAAAATTTGTATGCATGACTCATGGGTTTGAGTTTAACCATAATAAACACAAACTCTTCCCAAATTAATACACAATTCTAATACAAAAATATAAAATTTTGAAAAAAAATAAAAATACATTCTAAGACACTTTACACTTTATTAAATTCAAATACTATAAACACATATACTAGTATTCAAAATGCAAGAAGTTACAGCACGAAGATAAAAATTTGAGAATTTAAAAAATATATAGATTATAGTTCTTTATTGAATTCAAATAGTATAGATGCATATACTAGTTTTGAAAATGCATTGAAAGAGTAACATTATAGTTTATAAACATAATTGTCCAAGAGTAGCTTTATAATAAAATCGGATTAATAAAACTGAGGCATCATCTCAACTGCAGGTCGCAAACATGCATGGGGTTGAGTGTTAAATCTTGCTAGTCGATTATTCATCTCGGCCAGTGTCATTCTATTTTGTTTTTCCACAAACATATAGTTAGTTGCATTGAAATAAATCTGCCGCAACTTGCCACTCCATGCTGACTGTTTTGTGTAATCCTCTTTGAAGTAGTATTCCTTACACTCCTTATAAAAATTAATAACCTCTTTAATCATGTATCCCATGGCAAACACATCTGATTCTTTACTGTAAGCATTGGTGTTCTCAGGGTCGATTATTTCTGGAGCTTGCCAAGGCCGGAGTCGATTTTGTCTTATTGCTGTACTCTTCTTGATCTTATAAGTCAAATCATCCATATCTGGAGTACGCTTCACAAAATTAATAGCTTCTCTTGATTCACTGTATCGAAGCAGCAATCCCCAATCAATGATGCCAACCCGTGGACTATGATTCTTGGTAAAATCTAGCATGACATTGAAAGGGTGTAGATCACAATGTATAATGCCTTCTTGGTGTACAGCTGCTAATGCATCAACCAATGCGTGTATGATGTCTGGGGTAGCTTCCACAAATGCCTTTAATCTCGTAAGCTGTACATCACTTAGTATTGGATCTGGTTCTCTCCTAGTGACTCCATTGCCTTTCAAGCATAACACTTGCTTTCTGAAAGTCCCTTTCTCAAAGGGTAGCTGCATCATCATGTCTCCAATACTCCCTCCATTGAAGTATGGAAAAATGTTGATCCAAGGCAAGCTTCTAGTAAATCCTATGCATCTGACAATACCTGGATGTAAGATTTGCATTCCATATTCTTTGTCAAATGACTTTAAGGTGTGAGACATGTTCCCTTTGTAGCGCTTTGCCGCATAAGTAATACTTCGAGGAAAGAAAGAGATGCCATTAAAAGTGACTTTAAAGCATACTCCAAATGAGCCAGCACCAAGATTCTCACCCTCCTCTATAGCCTCATGGGGGATACCTAACACAATTGAACAATCACCATTCCTAAATGAATGTGCTTTGTGAGAAGCATCCCCGCGACTACCGTCAATAGCTAACCATGCCTCAGAAGTTGGATCACATGAATGTTTTGATTGCTCATATCGCACTCTCTTCGAAATAGTGAAATGTGAATCTATGTCTTTTGCCCTCTTGCTTCTACCCTTCTCCTCTTTCCACTTCAAATCCCAAAAACCTAATTTTTCCATGTCAATATTAGGAGGCACATCATCTCGCAAGTCTTCTGCACATTTCTTCATATTTCCTATGATGCTATTGATCATGTGACGTACTCCACCTTCATTCATTTCACTCTTGGGCAACGTCTCTCCCATTGTGTTGGCTATGACCTCATTGTAGAAACACTCTATCCGTATTGCATTGCTAGTTATGTCTGTTATTTGCTCCTTGCTCATCTTACTTATCCCTATACAAAGATGCCGCCTAATGACTTTGAGCCAATTTTTCCTTTCCTCTGCTTGCATCTTTTCACAAAAGGATTTCTGGCAAAACATGCATGAAAAAACCAAGTATTGAGAGAGAATCTAAAATATATTCATATTTTAAATAATCAATGAACACAAAGTTAATTACAATAAAGAACACAACGAACTCCATTCTTATGAAATTTGCATCATGCTTACATGGGCCTACCATTTGAGTGTGTGGAGAAGTGTGTGTTAGACACTAGATAATCAACATTGGAAGAGTATTTCAAATAATATCCAATGGTTGATGACCCACAATTGATTAAAGATAAGATTCAACTTAGAATCCTTATACATAAGCAGCTTTCAAAGACCCCATGGATAGGCATTAATGAAAGACACAAATATCATTGGCTCTAGTATTATTACCTTAGATGTATGAGCATGAATCTCAGATGTATATTTATTGGAAAGTTTACAACCTCTACACACTAGCATTTATGCGATGGTCCCCTATATTCTACACAAAATATTTCCAAAGAGGACAACAACATCAAAAGTCGAATAAACGACCAAGTGTTGAAGCCGAAACTATCATACAACACTGATAACCTACAACGACACTGAAAGCCAAATAAATGACCATGTGTCGAAGTTTAAACATTTGTTTTATGAAATAAGCTACGACAACACTGAAAGCCGAATAAACGACCTAGTGTTGAAGCCTACTTATTTTATAAATTATATATCTAAGAAACAACACCAAAAGTCGAATAAACGACAAAGTGTTGAATTCTATTACTCTTCTAAGGTTGAGAGACGACACATACAGTCGAATGATACGACCAAGTGTCGAGCTAGTTTCAAAACAATGAGAAGGAGTCCTTGTAACGACATCAAAGGTTGAATATTACAACCAAATGTCGAAATGCAGACTTACTTACTTAACCGCACATATAATCGAGTAATACGATCCAATGCGGAAAGATAAGCACCATGCAAATGCATGGCCCAAGTAATTGACTCAAATATTACATTACAAATCAGATGATCGACGTATTATGTCGAAAGGCTATATACGACACTACGTCGATATCTAATAGTCATGTAATATCAAGAATAAAGAAGTTATGACATTGACATACTATATGAAAAGACGACACTACATCGAACATACGTGAAGAAGAAACCCCCCCCCAAAAAAAGCTTATCAACTTATCGAAAATTTGCCAACGAATGGGTTATTGAGCAGAGAAAGAAAAGCTATCATACCTTTATTTCAATTATAGTCATTCCCAAAACTGCCTTTTCGAGATGCAGTGCTTTATGAACAAACTTATTAGAGAGCTTATGTAAGGTAAAGGGAAAGGAGTAAGGTAAATGAGGAATCCTAAGCTATGGATGAGCAACCCAAGTTGCATGCTCAACCAGACAAGGAGTCAGCAGGAGTCAGGCAAGCAAAGAGAGAACCGCGAAGCCAAGCTGGGAGCATGAAGAACAGAACCTTCTAAAGGGAAGGGTGCCCACAAAAATTACATCGTGAGCAGAGTGGTCTAATATCAAGTCTCCAATAAACCGTAAAGGGATGGTTGTAACCACGTTATCCTACAGCTCTTCTCAAATGCTACCATATTTTGATGTTATGTAGCAAGCGCAAAGCAAGAATGACCTAGAGAAAGGTTGCCATGCTAGTGTCTCGGCAACCTAGAGTTCTTCATAGCAAACTTTGTAATAACTTAGAACTTCCTATGAAAAGCCAGGCAAGTGATGTGCCTACGTGACAAGGGGAATGAAAAGCTCTTTTTTGGGACAATTGACACACCCATATGCGAGCTAGGTGCCATCCAAGACTGAGATTTTATGTATTTTGATGGACTGTTTCTGATTCCACGTCCAACGCTCACTACTTCATCGAGGAGTTGCTGTGCTGGTTTTAAGTACTTCGAACCAGTGAGGGAACCTCCAGATCTGACCACCGTTGGGACATTTAATTCTACCTGCATGTTCCTGCTACTTACATCATTCATAGAATGCTGAAAACTCGTTCCTAGCAGTCCATCTCGTGAAGACGCTCGGAAATGGCTCAAGTTCCCTACCCATTTGTTTTGGGCTCTTTCTCCCCTATCACTGTTGCTTTCAGCAGTAATATGATTTAAGCCAGGGGTGCTACTCATGCTTGAATCATCAGGTTGAATGCTATGGTATTGCAATTGCACTGGGTGCTGCTGTGGTGAAAGAGAAAGAGAGAGACCCTGGCTAGGCCCAGTAGAGGCTTGTGAAACAGCATTTCTATTCAGCATTGAAGCCTGCTCGTCATGGAGGGGCTGATGTCTCACGTTAGACTGGAGCATATCAGAGGTTGAATGCTGACCTGAGTTCATGGAAAGGAGCCTGGCAGCCAATGACTGATTAATTTGTGCCACATCATTTTGTGGTAGGAATGAAAGCTCATTCACTGTAGTCCAGTTGTATGGATGATTGTTAGCTCGATTTGTGAAGAGACTTGAAGTACTCTGTCGGCCCAAAGCTGTGCTGTACATGGTCGTTAATGTGGACGGTTGTCCCAAAGGACTCGGTGCTGCCGCAGGAGGCGAAGGAAATCCAATATATTGCTGCTGTTGTGGATTGTTGTTTCCAGCTGAATTATTCTATCCGACACCTGCAGGACTGACAGACACCAGGTTTTCAACATTTGAAGCGTCTGTATACCTAGCATACCCGGGATTCATAAGGTGGAGTGTTTGTACTGTATCTGCTTGCATATTCGATCGTGAGAAATAAGAAGCCATGTGGGCTTCACCGTTCTTTACAGCTTCACTAATAAGAAAGCTTCCTTCACTAATAAGAAAGTGTTGTTATTGCCTATAGTGATGACAGAAAACAAGCATGAACTCACGCAAAACTTCACACAGCAGAGATCCAGAGCGTGCAGGGTAGTGAAGTTACCAAAGTGAGGAGGAATCGTAGGTGAAGAAGCGGCTGCTCGAGCTGCAAGAATTTGAATCTCTTTGGTGGAGAAAGAACAATTTGCGGGCACTTGAGGAGGCGAATTCGGAAAATTTAGATGCACATCGGGGCCTCGAAGGCAGACAAGTGCGAAATCATAAGCACGAGCTGCAGCGTATCTAAGAGAGCGAGTACCTCAATGAATGGCTTGCCGGTCTGCTTGCTAGCTCTGATCGCTTGTTCACGTTCGTGCTAAACCGTGGTAGCGCAGTCAAACGATTGCGAGAGAGGGAGACTGCAGTGAGCTCCGAGAGAGAGGAAGGGAAAGCTCCGGTAAGCTGGTTGTCTGCTAGATTGAGAGTTCCGTGGCGGAGGGCGTTGCCAAGGTCCGCCGGAATGGGGGAGAGAGTCTTGCTTTAGCAAGAGAGGATCGTGGAGGATGGGGGAGAAGGAGATGGCGAGGAAGATGGAACAAGATTAGGAGGGGATTTCAAAAGCGGCGGCCCATTAAGGGCCATTAAATTTTGGCAGCAAGATTTAGCAAGATTTGGCAAGATCAAGATAAGATCAAGATAAGATTGCACCTTCATAGCTTGTAGAGAGCTTGCAACCGTGTTATTCATATACCATTTTACTCCATATTCAAGAATATTCTCACAATATTGCACAACCTAGACATCATGGTTGGATTGATTTTGCGATTGCATCATCGACAATTCTTCCCCTATGGTTGACAGTGAATGGGAGAGGACTTGTGAGAATGTTCTAAAACAAGATGGCTTCATTGTTGAATTTTACAAGGGATTTTGGCATGTCATTTAGGATGTTTTGGTTAGTATGCTTAATTTTATGTGTTACAATGGTGTTCTATTAGAAGGCACGACTAATGATTGGAGCTAGCAGACAGAGCTCTGATGCTCATCATGGAGGCACCAAGGCTCCAATATGAGGCGACATTGAGCCTTGCAACAATGGCTACCCCTCTAGGCCAAGAGCAGATCAAGTTTCCTATCATTGCTCTACGCTAGAGGCACACTACAAAAGAGGAGGAGGGGGAGGAGTAGGGCAGGGTGAGACAGGGCCCTAGCCAAAGAAATGAAACTTTGTGATCGATGATGGCAGATAGGTTATGAACACAAGAGTCGCATTATCATTGGTGTATAGATGATAGACGGAAGAGGATGGAGATATAGGCATTTAGCAAATGTAGATTCCACCCCATAAGATCCATAGCTTGTAATGGGTGGAATCAATGTCAAGAATTAAAAATCTTGACAAGGCAATAGCTGATTAATGGCCAAAAGTACATGTCTCGTACATGTGGACCAATGCATATTTTCCATAGTTTCCACGCACACCAAATATTTGTGAAAATTATTTTTCCCTTTCATAGGCATATAACCATGGTGGATGCCCCTTGGCCTTCTTTGTCCCACTCTCTTCCAGTCCTGCTAGCAACGCCTTGTGTCTCCCCTTGCCTCATGGTAGTAATAGCCCTCTTGGCGAGCATTTGCTCTCCCCCCTACACCTCCATTGCTTCAACTTACCTAGCCATGTGATTGCCCTGCCGTCCACCAAGGTTGAGCCAAGATTCCTAGCTATGGTGAAAGGGAGGTGGTTCAATAGGTTTCCTTGTGCCCCCCTCAACCCTGTGTACATTAGATTAGCTACTTCTTGTTAGATTATGCTAGGTTTCATTAAAACTGTACATTATGTTAATCAAAATAGCTTATGTCATCTTCTGTTAAGCAAAAGTGCCAATACCTTAATGCCAATTTGTGAAATTTAATGTGAATTGGTTTTATGCATGTGAATTTTTTACTTAGAAAATGAAAAATATAGGTGCTTGAATCACTCTCATATCATCTAGATTACAAGAGTTACAAATTCTCAACAAAATGCTCACAAAACGGTACTCATTATGTTCGAGATACACTATGCAAAACAGTGCAAAACTACAATTAGGCCCATTAAACAAATTTCTAGAACTTTGCAATCCGGAAACAAAGATTTCTCTTCATGGCATGTTATGAATTCTAGTCATCTATATGTTCTATAAGTTGTACCATGAGACGCTCTTGGAAAGATATTAGTCACAAAAAAAAACAGCCTTAATGTCATACCACACTGTGATACACTCCACCTATGTCAAGAAGATGTAGACCGAAAGTAATGAAAAATAAGTTGCCAAGAAGAATGCAACTCATAATAGATTGCAACAAAGAAATTAATCGAGTAGCCACATCTTCCGGTCTTCTACATCCCTTCATCACAAAATTAGCATCTAATACATGACAATAATATAAATTATATATGCACATAGATTATTGCTTCATCACTGCATGTATGACTACAATATAAGTGCATTTGGGACCTATGCTCCAACGCCATGCTAACACCTATGTACAACCACATCCATGACAACTCAGGGAGATTTTAGCATTGTCCTTCTAATAACTAATCCACCACTAGATGCCGCAAACAACAAGATGCCATTTCTAGGCATTTTTAGGCATTGTGTAGCATGAGTGTAGCATATGCCGCAAACAACAAGATGCCATTTCTAGGCATTGTGTAGCGTATATAATACCTCGAGAAAAGATATGGTCTAAGAAGCTAGAAAGGGTCTTCTTTAATCTTTGAAGATACCATATATAAGAGCCTTCTTTAGCTCTCAATGTATCAGACACAAGGGCTTATGTTCTCCTAACCTAGAAATAGTTTTATTCTTTCATTTACTTTGAATTGATCATGTTTACCATATTCTAGTTCAAACTGTCACTGGTAGTGATGCTCATGGTACTTGCTAATCTACAACTCTAGGCACAAGTGCGTGAGAAACCCTCAAGCATAATGGGATTCTCACTCAATGAAAATTTTTCCTTTTGCTTTGATCCCTTGTTGCTATATGGATACTATATTTTCCCAAGTGGGAGAATCCTTTTGAATAGGGCTATCTCAAAATAAATACCTTACTTCTTTACTCTCACAGGTTTTATCCGATGGATTTAATTATAGAAGTGGCTCTCCACTATTTATTCTTTTTTAAATAATAGATCAATTGTTTGAGAGCCTGAAGGATCTTTACAAAGGCAGTGCTAAATAGACTGAGTAGAACCAAAGAAAATCAAGTATAAGAGGCATCAACTTCAAAAATAGTCCTCCACCATTGATTCAATGCAATCCCTCTGTGGATAGAAAGAAAAAAAAAGAGAGTGACGGGATAAAAAAATTTCAAAAAATAAATTCAACATTAATGGTGTTCATCAAGATTAGAGATCAATGTATGCAAGAAAGCATAGCATCCTCATAGCATCCTAATCTCATCCTAATGAAAAGGCCAAAAAAGAGTAATAAAGAGAGAAAATCATAGCATCATAATCTCATCCTAATGCAAAGGCCAAAAAGAGCAATAAAGAGAGAAAAGGTTTTTAGAATTCTCTAGAATTCAAGAAAGCATAGTATCCTAACCTCATCCTAATGCAAAGGCCAAAAAGAGCAATAAAGAGAAAAGGTTTTTAGAATTCTCTAGAACTTAAGAAAATGCAATAGGAGCGCTTACTCATTTCAAAAGGAAAATGCCAGTAATAGCATTTCAAAATGTCCCATGACATAAGCCACTCTACGTAAATATCCATGTCACATGTTGCAAGCTTCTAGAAAATTTTCAATATAAAACACCCTTCTGTATATTAACCTTTGGGTATTAAATTACTTCCTTATGTATATATAAATATGTAAGTAATTGAATTAATAAAAACCCATCTGTTGAACTCACGTGATAGGGTTACATATGACAAGTGACCCCCCCGAGGCCATCGTCCCCCAAGCTTTAGTATGGATAGTCGTCCTCCTCATCAAATCCAGCCACTCCCAGCTAAGGCAACGATTGCCCCTCTCTCACCCCAGCGACTCCTCCTTTGCACAATCACGGCCTCCCTCCAGAACCATGCAACCTCCCAGTCTACGATTGCGCTCACCCAGCTCCTCTGCGAGCTCACAGAACAACCGACCTCCATCTCTCCGTGCAAACCCAGAATCCCTTGAGCTCTCTTGCTCTCCTGCTCATGTAATGGCGATGCTTCTCTCCTCCAGGAGTCTCTCTTCCTGCAGTTGCGACTCCCCCCTCCTCTTTTTGCATCCCCCTCCCCTTTTAGCTCCTCTGTTCATGTGTCCATGCTCCTGAGTGCCCACGTACTCCTTCTAGAATCCTCCTGCAAGTTGTCACCTCCATCTTCCTACCAGCTCGTCGATGAGGAGCTTCCCTTCCTCCTCACATAGGCACCTCATGCATGCCTTTTTATTAGAGCCACATCATCACGTGAAATTCACCACTCTCCATAAAAAAATGCATATACCCTCCAAAGCACATTTTGGACCTTTTGGTCACTCAATTCTCACACATATCAGCATGCACCTTAAGACTTGTATGCACCCATGTACACGCTCATGATTAGCCCCTTGGCATGGACATCAAAACATATCAAATTCTTGTAACATGCAAGACCATGTTGACTCAGGAAAATATGAAAAAACCCTTCATGACTTGACTTCATAAGACCCCAAAAACATTTCACTTGACCACACACTGGACATGCTTGCTCTGGAAGTCTGGTACAACCACATTGCATTTCATCATTTCCCAGAAGTCCTTGTAGAAGCTTCTACCATTTGTACATCAGTGTAGAGTCCTTTTGGGAGTGTCCAGAACTCAATGCCATCACCAACTAGCTCTATACATAGCTTTGCACTCACCCATCAACATGCAACAAGTGAAAAACACTTTTTCATTTTTTATCCACACAACGTGCAGGCTATTGTGTAAAATGCATCCAAGGGAGAATAAATTACGGACCTCAAGAGATATGGGAAGGCAACATGTGACCTCTCTTGGAGGATTAGATTACAAGCGCATCCATGCATGCGTCAATGATTGCATTCTATTTCGTGGACCACATAAGGATGCAAGAGAGTGTCCTACTTGTGGAGAGGCAAGATATAGAGTAGATCTCAAAACTTTGGATGTTCCTAGTAAGGTTCTGCGATATTTTCCCATAATCCCTCGCATCCAACATATGTTCAAGTGCAAATCCATTGTAGAGCTCATGTCATGGCATTCCTCCCATCGATCAAACGATGGCAAGTGGAGAACTCCCGCAGACACTCTTACATGCAATCATATTGAAGACACATGGCCAAGCTTCAAGAAAGAACCTAGGAACTTGAGACTTGGATTGGGTATGGAGGGTGTGAATCCATTTGGTCTCAAAAGCACCTCTTATAGTGTATGGCTAGTGATATTGGTAAATTATAATCTTCCACCCTCTATGGCGATTAAGAAAGGACGTGTTATGTTATCCCTTCTAATTCCAGGGAAACATAAGGTCAAAAATCCTGATGTTTATTTGGAGCCTTTGATTGATGAGCTAGAGATATTTTGGAGAGGTATCAAGGTGCATGATGTGAGTAAGCCTCCCTTGTCATCACGAGACTTCAACTACAAAGCAGTCTTGATGTGGACGATGCATGACTTCCCAGGCTATGGCAAGTGTTCAGGTAAGCATTGAACTTTTAATTATGAGTAGGAAATCGATGTGGCACCTTGAACCCACCTCGAACTCTTAATTGCATCTATTGTTTAGGTCTCACTACATCGGGTTACCATGCATGTCCTGTTTGTGGTCCTTCTCTAGTTGCCTCACACGCAGATGCATTGAATAATGTCATCTATGAGAATCACCATCGATTTCTCCCACCTGATCATCCTAGATACGTTGCCCCTTGGAATGAAGTCCCCTCACAGTCACTCACTTTAGGAGATTAGATGAGAATTTGGGATGGTTCCATGACTCCTCCACCACTTGGCATGAGCCGGTAAGGGTTTGTAACTATTGTGTGCTCTATTGAATGGAAATAAAGATTGCATGCAAACACCATCTTTTGTTTAGAGACTCCATCTTTTATCGACTACCATATTGGTCCCACTCAAGATCAATCACCTGCTTGATCCCATGCATATGAAACTGTCATTCGAGAATCAAAAGTTTACTTTCTGGCACTATCATTTTCACGTAATACATTTCAAGACGCTGCATGAGAGAGAGGGAGGGAGAGAGAGAGAGGGGGGGGAGAGAGAGAGAGGGGGGAGGCCACTACCGCGGCAGCGCGAGAGAGAGAGGGGGGAGAGAGAGAGAGGGGGGGAGACAGAGAGAGGGGGGGGAGGCCATTGCCACGATAGCGCGAGAGAGAGGGGGGAGAGAGAGAGTGGGGAGAGAGAGAGAGGGGGGGAGGCCTCTACCGCGACAGCACGAGAGAGGGGGGAGAGAGAGAGGGAGGGAGGCCGCTGCCGCGGCAACGCGAGAGAGAGAGGGGGGAGAGAGAGGGGGGGAGAGAGAGAGAGGGGGGAAGGCCGCTACGGTGGCAACGAGAGAGAGAGGGGGGGAGAGAGAGAGGGGGGGGGGAGGCCGCTGCCGTGGTAGCACGGGAGAGAGGGGGGGAGAGAGAGAGAGGGGGGGAGGCCACTGCCACGGTAGCGCGAGAGAGAGGGGGGAGAGAGAGAGTGGGGAGAGAGAGAGAGGGGGGGGAGAGAGAGAGAGGGGGACGCCGCTGCCGCGATAGCGAGAGAGAAAGAGAGGGAGGGAGAGAGAGAGTGGGGAGAGAGAGAGAGAGGGGGAGAGAGAGTGGGGAGCGCAAGTGAGAGAGAGAGAGAGAAAAGGAGAGGAGAGATTGGGAGAGAGAGAGAAAGAGAGAGGGGAAATGAAGAGGAGGGGAGAGAGTAAATAAAGATGAGAGGAAACGTAGACTAGAGCGGAGAGGAAAGAGAGAGAGAGAAGAGAAAAGGAGAGGGAGACGAGAGACGAGAGAGAGAGAAGCATACTAGAGTGAGAGAGAGAGAGACAAGAAGAAGAGAGAAGCGTACTAGCGTGAGAGAGAGAGAAGAAGAAGAGAGCAGATGAGAGAGATTAACGAGAGATGGACGAGAAATGAAAATTTAGAGGGAGGGCACAAGAGAAAGTACGATTGAGATAGAAAATCTTACCAATGAGGAGGAGAAATGAGTGGGCGACAATCAAGAAGAGATAAAGAAGAGATGCTTTGATGGAAGAATTTGGGAGCTACGATCAATGAGGCATATTAGAGGAAATTGGTGTGTGATTTAGTCGAAACTTAAACAAACAAAACTGTAAACCTTGGTGTTTGATGAAAATTTAGAGAGGGAGGGCACAAGAGAAAGTACGATCGAGATAGAAAATCTTACCAATGAGGAGGAGAAATGAGTGGGCAACGATCAAGGAGAGATAAAGGAGAGATGTTTTGATGGAAGAATTTGGGAGCTACGATCAATGAGGCATTTAGAGAAGATTGGTGTGTGATTTAGTCGAAACTTAAACAAACAAAACTATAAACCTTGGTGTTTGAAAAGAGAAACGTGTGGAAACTCGAATTTCAAATTTCTCGCCTTTTTTTAAATTATGAATCCTTGTGTTTGAAAAGATAAACGTGTGAAAACTGGAAAATTGTGATAAAAGACAACCTTGTGTTTGAAAAGACAAACGTGTGGAAACTTGAAAAGTTTGAAAAGACAAACGTGTGCGAAAAGGAAAACTTGTGGAAACTTGAATTTTAAATTTTCCTTTGTTTTTGAATTTAAAATGAGTTTCACTTCCATTTTCAATTTACTAGTTTAATTTCTCAGTTAAATTTTCTAAAATATAGTTTACAAAAATGCATTTTGTTTTGGAATATAGAAAGTATAATTTTAATTTTATTACATTTTATATTGAAATTTTAAAAGTAGTTTAACTTACAATCGTTTTTATTACTTTAATTTATTTCTTTTCCGAGAGAATTAATATATTCTTCTAGGTAAATATTAAAATTTTAATTTTAAGTCTTATTTTCTTTATTTTACGTTATTTTTTCATAAACTTTAAGTTAAATTGAATTTATTTATATTTCAAATTTTGTGATTTCAAAATTTTAAGTCTTATTTTCTTAATTTTACTTTATTTTTTCATAAACTTTAAGTTAAATTGAATTTATTTATTTCAAATTTTGTGATTTCAAACTAATAAGAATTTACTTTGTCAAAGTTTAAACTTCTTATGATTGTGAATTAAGTTAAATTAATTTGAATTAAAAAAGAGTTTGGGGGTTTGGGTTTAAGGTTTGGGGATGAGGGTTTAGGGTTTCAGAGTCAGGGCTTAGGGTTTGGGGTTAGGGATTAGGGGTTTATAGTTTAGGGTTTGGGTTTGGGGTTAGTGTTTAGGGCATTAGTATTTAGGGGTTAGCGTTTAGGGTTTAGGGTTTAGGTTTTGGGATTCAGGGTTTAGGGATTAGGGTTTAGCATTTGGGGGTTAGGGCTTAGGGTTTGGGGGTTTGGGTTTAGGGTTTAGGGTTTAGGGTTTTGACGTTTGGGTTTAGGGTTTAGGGTTTTGAGGTTTGGGTTTAGGGTTTTGGGTTTTGGGATTAGGTTTTAGGGTTTTAAGGTTTGGGAGATAGGGTTTAAGGTTTGGGAGTTTAGGGTTTAGGGTTTCTGGATTTGGGTTTGGGGTTTAGGGTTTAGGGTTTAGGGTTTAGGGTTTGGAGTCAAGTTAAATTTATAGTTTTTATTATTTAAATTCAAATTTATTAAGATTTTAACTTCTTATTAATGTGAATGTTCAATTCTTATGAGTTGTAAGTAAATGAGTTTTTAAAAATATAAATTTTATCTTTTTTAAACTCGCAACTTGAGTGTATTAAAAAGAATAATGGAAAATAGATTATTTTTTGCTTTTAATTCGCAACCTAAGGATATTAAAAAGAACAATGGAAAAGAAATTATTTCTTGCTTTTCTTCGCTTCGACGGTTGGTGTAGTCTAGATTAGCATAGATTAGTTTGTCCTTAGAGGAGAGAAATCCAAAAAAACCAATCAAAGCCATGCTCAAAATTTCCCGACTAGTTCCTAATCGGAGTCAGTCCATTCGTTCACATTCGGTTTCACACTCACAACAACCCTACCATTTAAGCAACGATTAAGGTTTTTAAACTTTCAAGATGATTGAAAGTTGTATCAGTGGACATGACAGATTATAGTTGAATCAGTTAAGGGACTAGACATAGCAGATTATATTTGTACTAGTTGTGGGAGTTGACAGAGCATTTTACACTTATATCAGTTGCGGGAGTTGACAGATTATTTTGCACTTATATCTGACAGACTTCAAATTTGTATTCAGAGATCATTGTAAATCCTTATTTTTTTTCACATTTATGCTCTAAGCCTTGTAAAGCCTTTTAGGCTATTCCCAAAGCATGAAATTGACACTTATACAATTGGGAAGAATAAAAACTTGAGGTGTATTAATGGAGGTGTATTAATGGGACTCATTGTACTTTTGATTTTTCAAAGTAATTATAGTTTGTCAAAGTACATAAAATTTGTGTTGTGCTTGAATATAGGATGGATCTTGAGGCTACAACATTTGTCAATGGTATGACACTGAAATACAATGGAAGAATTTATGCCCCAAAGGACTTCACAAACTGGACCGTTGTTGACACAATAAAGAAAGCATGGTCCTTGGTCTTAAGTAAAGGAAATCTCATTCTAGTAATGACAAAGAGAGAGTTGGAGAAAGATGAGTGGGCATCAAATGTATCTTTCTCAAAGAGCAATTTGATTCAAGGGGGCACCTTACTAGGAATAAAAATTGAAAAAGATAGTAGTACAATGATGATTTACACAAAGTCAAGAATGAGCAACAGATCGTTTCTTCTTTCTAAGAAAGATGCAATGCACTTTGTGATGCTGCCGCCAAAAGCACCTAGATTTCCTGAATTGGTTCCTGCATTGGAGATCCTCCAACATGTGTGGGAGGAATTTCCCATTGAGGAAGCAAGAAAAATGCAGTCAAAGATTATCCTTGAATACTTTCAGGGTGTCATTGAACAAGGTTCAACTTCATTGGAGGGACCTAAGGTGCAAGAATCCACACATGAGAAAGGAAGTGATGAGACACGCCATGTAGACCTGGTTCATGGTAATACAAATGAGAGAGGAACTGGAGTGGATGAGACAGAACACATTGTAGCAATGGATGAGGATCTTGTACACATGGATGCTTACAAGGGATCTACATCTGAGACAGGAATTGAATTGGTGGAGACAGGACATGCACATGCATCTCAGACAGAAATTGAATTGAATGAGACACGACATGCATCAGATAAGATAGGACATGCACACACATCTCTTGTTCATGGTATTACTCACTTAGATGGTGTAACTCATGAAGTTGATGGAATAACAGAACAAGTGAAGCCCTTAAGTATACCTAAAGTTGAGGCAATTGAAGAAGAAGTAGGGTGATCTAAAGCGGTTCACATAGAGCCCCTAAAAAATAGATCTCAATGTCAAATGCAAAAGGCAAGTACTTCACGAGCTACAGTTCCAAGTCCTATAACTCGAAAAAGAGGTCATTCATATACAAAGAAAGGGCAAAGAAGAGAAGAGGAAGAACACGAAGAGGATGCGGAGGGTCTTGAAATGGAGTCTGATCTAGAAGCAAAAATGTTAACAATGAAGAACCTAAATCTTCGCTTGAATGAGGCTGTGACAGATGAGGATCTAGGATATATATGGGGCCATAAGACTCAAGTTATACATGCTTCAATGGTGGTCAAAGCAAGTGTCTTCACCAACAGCAGGACCTTAGATATAGTCTATGCTGAAAAGATTTTTCAGGCTTTGATTGATGGAAAAAAACCAATTGTTTCAAATTTGGTACTCCGTCCAAGAACATTTTGGCCAGTCATGGGAGATTATAGTCAATCCATCAATTTCTCTCAGCCTATAGATTTTGAGATGCAATTCACTAAGTTCCTCAAAAAACAAGTTCCCTCACTTCAAGAAGGACAGAGTTCAGTGAATGATCCAGAACGACATATAAAGGATGCTAAGAGAAATTTCTTAGCTCATTGTACATTTGAGGCAATAGATGGTCAACACTATGCCTATGCTTGTAATGAGCGCTCTAGAGATGCATACAAGAAAGGAGAAATTACTTATCAAACCTTCACGAGTGTGCCTCAATTTCACTACTATTCTGCATGCATTTATATTTTCAAGAATGAGAAAAAATATTTGATTGAGTCGGAAAGACTTAATCATGACATTTATGCACTATGAAAAATCACCTCCACTTCAGAGATGTTGCTCAAAGCTAGGACCATATGGAGAACTTTTCATTCTCCTTTGACCACTCTCAAAAGAACTGCAACTAAAGTGGAAGCGGATAATCTTGTTGACTTCTACACATGCTTGAGTGCCATTGTACCAAGGGGAAAGCAGGAAAGAGTAGAGGCGATTACAAGCTTTAAGACAGTAAGGGATAGGTATCAAGACTACACAAGCATACTTTTCCGTAGTGATTAAGTTTTTCATCAAATCAAAGACATGTGTCTTGCATGTGAGAAAGGAGATGTCACATATGAGGCTCCATCATTGATTAAAGAGAAGGCAAAGAAGATTGAGAAAAAAGAGATGACAGCTCGGATGTGGAGGCCTTTAAGAAACTTACCAGACAAATATGCAAGTCTTGCTGCAGAGAAATTAATGTCCAAAAAATGGTTTTTTGGAAAAAAGGATAAAGATCATTGCATGGAAGATTGCATCATCCAACAGGTCAAGCGTGATGTAGTAAAGAGTGCAATTGAATATTTATTGACAGAAAAAAATATTCCAATTAGCCAATGTAAAATTGATCATAGCATTGTGAGGCAGATGGCATCAGCTTTACCGTCAGCTAAACAGAATGCTTGGGTGCATAAATGGGTGAAGGTAGAAGATGATGGATCTGAAATTACTCCTTCTATGACAAGTGACATTCCGGAAAATGTGTTTGCATATGCACAAAAAGTCATCAATAAGCACACTCTCAGAAAAGAACAAGGGCTTTTTTTTCATACATGAAATCATTTCAGAATCTGGAAAGAGTATTGAGTGCAAGGGAGTTTCATTGAATGATTTTTTGTCCGACGACATTGCTTGGGAGAGGCCTCAGCTTTTCTTTGTCTATGAAATATCACCGGATGACATTCGTCAACTCCTTGACAGAATATTACATACCACCATTGGTAGAGTGAGACTATGTAACATAGTCATATTTGCTGATAAAGATGACAAGAAACAAATGTTTGCTACCCTAGAAAAAAAATATGGCAATGAGCTTAAGATTTACAATGGTATATACTCAAGAAAAAGGGACAAGAGGGAATGCGGTCTCAAGATACAGAGTCTTGAAACCTTTTTCTTGTGCATGAAGAGCCCTTACAATGATCACTCCTTACAGAACAATATAAGAGGGAATGCAAAGAGATTGCAACTATTGCTGGAAGAGCATGAAGCTCCAAGTCCCCTCCATCGCAACGCAAATCACTATGAAAGGCCAGCAAAAAGTGCTGATCTTTTAATTAGTATGATGGAATTTTTGCTACCGTCTGGATGGGAAGTCACATTGTGTCGAATGGGACATTTGTTTGAAGCTCTTATCAGAAAAGGACACCATGTAAATATTATTGAGAGCCCTGCTTGCTTGGAATACCTTGATACTGTGGCTTCTCTCACAATAAAGTATGATAAGAAAGGTCCGATCTCACATGAAGAGGATGCTGACATAGAGATGGTCATGTATGATGAGAGCAAGAAAGATGATGAAAATGATGAAAGCTCTGGATATGATAGTGAAGACACTAGCAATAGTAAGGAAGCTGAAGAAGATGGATATGACACTAACCTTGCCTCTAAAGGTTACATAAAAAGACCACGATGATATGTAGAGGTATGAGAACTTATGTTTAATTTTCTTTATTCATTTAAAGGTCTTTTTAAATTTATAATTAATTTAAAATTTTGAATCTCATAATTATTTTATCCTTTTATAGGAGAAGGGAAAGGAGGAGGATGAGGAGGACATAGCTGGAGTAGAGAATATAGAAAGCTCATCTCAAGAAAGCAAAGCTACTCTGGCTACTCTAGAAAATAATCATACCTTGCAGCAAATGGAGAAGTCATTTCAAGTTGGGTTTCAAGTTCGAGAACGACCTCTTACTTTTCTATTCGATGAAGAGGACATTTCAATCCTTATAAACTTCAAGAAAGAGGTTAATGACAAGGTCATAATAGCCATCCTCAGGTTTGACACAAACTTTTTATTGACTTTATGCTTTTGTATTTCCATTGGATCAAATGAACTAATATTCTTTTCTTTTTATTGCAGTATGGTTTTAGAACAGCTTCCCCTATATATACAGAGATGTGCATATATGGTCGATCCTCTTGTTTCTAGTGTACTTAGCAATAAGCAGAAGACCATAGATGATGTTTTTAAGTGGTTGCAACCTGTTGATTTGACTACGGCGCAAGTTATCTTTACTGCATATCACAAGGAGTGAGTATCAATCCCTACCTAGCTTATCTCTTACATTGTGGAGGATTGTATCAAATAATAATTATTCTTAATTGATAATGCAGCTTGCATTGGAGCTTGGTAATTGTGGACATCTTAGCCAAGCAATGTTTCTTTGTCAATTCAATTCCATCTATCCATGGCAATGTGTCAGAGTAAGTATAACCTACTTGTGTCATAATTACGTCAATGAGATGCATCCTATGCAATGCGCACATTCATTTATGTTTTCTATTTTGATGTGTAGATCGGCTTGAAAGTTGGTAGGTGCTACAAATGCACTTATGCAAATGGAAGGTGACTTAGAAGATCAAATAGAGTATGTAACATGCCCTATAGTGAAGCAGAATGATGACCACAGTTGTGGGTGGAGAGTCGGATATAACTGCTTTTGCTCCTTGCTCAAATTTTTAATTTGAGCGGCAGTGAAACCTCATTGTCGACATATATAGACTTGCATCTATATGCATTTATGTCATCTATCATTAAGGCATTTATTGATAATGTGGTGGAGCATCCAGAGGAAACATTGGTTGCTACGCCCATAAGTTGTCCTAATGTAACCGCTGTATTGGACAAAATGGGGAGCTCTTTTGAGGTTAGGGTTATCATTAGCAAGCAACCTCGTGTTTTGAATTTTGGTAGCGAGGAAGTCACAATCCTCTCCGACCCTTTGAAAGAGGCTAATGACAAAGTCATGATGGCCATCCTCAGGTTTGATATGAACATCTCTTGGCTTGATACTTCAATCATTTGATTCAATATGCTTCTAACATTTGTTTATTTATTGCTGCAGGTACGGTTATATCTCACTTTCCTAGATCAGTACAGAATCGCATCTGTATGCTCGATTCTCTCCTTTCAGCTATACTTAGTGATACCAAGAACACAATAGATGATGTTTGTTCAATGCTACAACCTTTAGACTTGGATGGCATGCTAGTTGTCTTTATGCCATATTATGAGAAGTATCGTCTCAATCTTTCTTTTACTCTTTTATTTGTAATACTGTGTCAATTAGTACTTAATATTGTGATAAATCTTATCGCTCTTTATTGGTGATGTAGCTCACATTGGAGCCTGATAGTATGGGATCTTGATGACAACCATTGTTGGTTTGTCAACTCATTTACAGGCTTTCATGGGGTGTTCAAGTAAGTGTTCTTTTATCATATCATTATGAACATGCATCTTACTATTTACTACACAAATTCACTTTGTCATATGTCATGATGGACAGGTTTGCAAACAAGTTAGTTTCTGCGATTATGAAATTCAAGGAGCATCAAGACCAACCAAATTCTAGACATGCCTCACAGTGGAGCAGAAAGAGAAGTTTAGTAGTGGGTGGAGAATTTCCTACAACTTCATGTTGTTCCTCAATAAAATTTTTGAACATGTCTCAATAGAAGCATATACAAAGCTCGAGCTACAAGATTTTATGGCTAAGACTATTCACTACCTAACTACTACCATTGGGAAACAACATGATGGACTCAATGAAGAACCTGAGGGAGCCAAAGAAAAACAAGAGACAATTCAGTCTCCTTCTGCATCACAGCCTCAAGTAGAAGCATTACAATCTCCACTTGAACTCCACTTGAATTAGAGACTCAATGCATTCTTCCTACACAAGAAGTAGAGACTCAATGTGCATCTACAACATCACATCTTGCAAAGGAGGAAGAGATTAAGTCTATCCCGATTGCACCAGAAGTAGAATCTCAATGTACACCATCCACACAAGAAGTAGAGACTCAATGTACTCTTAGAGAATCACAGCCTCAAGAGGACTCATCAGACTCTATTCAGTTGTAAAACATGTAGAAAGAAACATGAGTCCTTGAAGATTTTTATCTTGTTTGTATTGATTAATGATAGTGTTTTTTAAACTTATGTTAAATGTTACAATACATTAGGATATTTACTTATGATATTTATTCAATTTGTATTATTATTGTATTAGAAATTCTATTAAAAAAATTTGTATTAGCAATTCTAATATGATCTACTGAGCCCTACCAGACTTGTTGCAGAGAATACAAAACTATTACAAGCCATAGAGGCCAAGATCACACTAGAAGATCTCATAATTAGTATCTCTTATCTTCTCAACAGTCCAATCTTCCACAGACTCCACGTCCATATCCTCAACATAATTACAATGTAAGGAAGAAATTCAAGCAATCATGATGGACAGGCCGCAGACTCCACATCCATATCCTCAACATAATTATAATGAAGGAAGAAATTCAAGCAATCATGATGGATAGGCCACAGAGGCCGAGATCAAACTAGAAGATCTCATCATTAGTATCTCTTATCTTCTCAACAATCCAATCTGATCTCATCATTAGTATCTCTTATCTTCTCAAAAATCCAATCTTCCACGAACTCAACTTCCGTATTGTCAACATAATTACAATGAAGGAAGAAATTCAAATAGTCACTGGACAGGCCACAGAGGCCGAGATCACACTAGAAGATCTCATCATTAGTATCTCTTATCTTCTCAACAATCCAATCTTCCATGGACTCCACTTCTGTATCATCAACATAATTACAATGAAGGAAGAAATTCAAACAGCCACAGATTGTTTCTTTATAATCTCTTTGGGAGGCCTTTATTGTTCTTTCAGCATCCCGATCAAAACGACCATACCGAGTGCTTCAATAACATAGGTTGCTTAAGAAGTCCAAGAGATCTTGTCATGCTTTTATAATACATTGTAAAAGTCTTTTGCTCTCTGCTATATTTTGAGTCTCCTCCCTCTCTATCCGCCTCTGTGCGTTGAATTCCTCTCTCTCCATCCGTGTGAGTGGAGAGCCTTGTCGAATTCTTGCATCTCTCCTTGCTCCTTGGTCAACAACCCATTGTTTGAGACTGTCGATTCCAGACTCCACGTCTCCGACGATGCCAAGGACATCCATGGTGGGTGGAGAGATGATAAATTAAGAGTGATAAACGAAGAATGTGCTTGTAGAAGGACTAGGATGGATGAAAGAAGGGAGTCTAATTATATTATTCTTGTCTTCAATCACTTTATTTCATAGATTTAAACCGATTCAAAATCTATCATCTCATGTGTCTTTCACATTTATGGTCTTTTATTTTTTACTTCACTCAATGAACAACTCACCTCTCTAAATTTATTAAATTGGTTTTACTTTTTTGAAAGTCTAATTTATTATATACAATAAATATCTTATGATGAGAATCTAATAATTATATCATTCTTATGTTCCATCACTTTATTTTATAGATTTCAATGTACTCAAAATCTATCATCTCACATGTCTCGCATTACGGTCTTGCATCAGCAAGTCTAACTTATATTATATTAAAAGAATATCTCATGATGAGATTCTAATTATTAATTTTAGTTTTTTGAAAGTCTAATTTATTATATAGTACAATTTATTACTAATAAATTGGTTTTACTTTTTTGAAAGTCTAATTTATTATGTACAATAAATATCTTATGATGAGAATCTAATAATTATATCATTCTTATGTTGCATCACTTTATTTTATAGATTTCAATGTACTCAAAATCTATCATCTCACATGTCTCACATTACGGTCTTGCATCAGCAAGTCTAACTTATATTATATTAAAAGAATATCTCATGATGAGATTCTAATAATTATATCATTCTTGTGTTTCATCATTTTATTTTATAGATTTCAATGTACTATCACTGTCTTACATGTCTCAAATGTCTCCCATTACGGTCTTGCATCCCATCATTTTATTTTATAGATTTCAATGTACTCACTATCTTACATGTCTCACATGTCTCACATTATGGTCTTGCATCTAGTCATCTCAGCCTCTACCAATTCTTTATTCTAAATCTTTCATCCCACATTATGAGTCTGTAGTTTTATAAATCCCCTAGTAGTCGTTCATCTTCTATATCTCACCCGCAGCAAACACTTCTTCCACTTTGCTCTTCTTACCTTACTCCTCTCCTCAAGCTTGCTCCTTCCATCTTGCCTGCAGCCTTACCTCCTCTTCTCAAGCATACTCCTTTCATCTTGCCTTACCTCCTCTAGTTACCTTCCTCACTCTCGTTACCTTCCTCACCTCGTTCATCTTCTATATCTCACCCGCAGCAAACACTTCTTCCACTTTACTTTTCTTACCTTACTCCTCTCCTCAAGCTTGCTCCTTCCATCTTGCCCGCAGCCTTACCTCCTCTTCTCAAGCATACTCCTTTCATCTTGCCTTACCTCCTCTAGTTACCTTCCTCACTCTCGTTACCTTTCTCCTTCATTTTTATGATCTTTTTAAGGTAATCGATTCTGTCGAGCAAGCCATTAGTAGCATCAAAGTATGGATTGCCGAGAACCAAGGAAAGAGAGAGGAGAGAAAGCAAAATCCAGCTCCATTAACCCAATACGAGAAGGATGACTTTTCTTGTCAGAAGGGCTTAGAGAAGGAAGAGAAAAGAAAAATAAGTATGGCTACTACTAAAATAGATAAATTGTAGTCATATAGGAGAGAGCTAATAGACTTTCAAAGTGAGATATCTTCGCATGTGGCTTGTTATGGAAGATTTCCACCCCAAGAAGTGCAAGCCATTTGGAATAAACAAAGTGTTATGCAGGAGAAAATTCATCAATCCTTACTTCTCTTCTATAATTTTAACTACATCGATGAGGATGAGATGAGCTCAGCTCTTGAATGGGTTGAATTTAGACTAAAGGCTTGAAAATAGAAAATTCATCAAATTGAATGGTTGTAGCCTTGAAAATAAATTTGCCTTCCAATGAGAGTCTTATTGTAACTTTTGGTGTTTTTCAACACCTTTATAAATATTGTGAGAGTTTGCTACTTCCACTTGTAACTTTTGAAAGTGTTTCCTAAACACTATTATAAATATTAAGAGAGTTTACAATTACTAAACCACTTTTTTTTTTGTAAACCACTCTTTTTTGTGTAACTAATTATCTCAGGCTTATTGTAACTTTTGGTGTTTGTCAAATTCTATTATAAATATGGTGAGAGTTTTGTGTAACTTATCTCAGGCTTATTGTAACTTTTGGTGTTTGTCGAATTCTATTATAAATATGGTGAGAGTTTCTTTAATACTATAACTTTTGAAGGTGTTTATTAACACCATTAAATATTAAGAGAGTTTACAACTGCTGAATCTTATTTTTTCATGTAACTTATCTAGGTTGCGTTAAATTTTATAATTTTAGTTTCATGTCCTTAAAAAATATATTAAAAAATGCTTATTTTTATGTTTTTGTATGTACTTTGAAGATTGGGTTTTTCTTAAATTTTATCTGAAAACTAGTCCAAAAGTATATGTAAAAATGAATTTGTACATTGACAAGTCCAAAATTAATGAAATAAGTGCTATTTGTAGATCTCAACACTGGTTTGGATTTTGAAGTAGATAGTTTGGCAAGGGTTAATCTCATTGAGGATGAGATTGAATCGTAGCCCATCATTGATATTGGCAAAATGATTTTACATATTGTCTCATTCTCCTCACCTCACTTAATTTTTGTATATGTGGTTTTGCAAAAAAGCATTGATATTTTTATTAAAATTATGTGCTTTGGTAATCATGGGCAATGTTTGGAAAGCAGTGATGCACATTTATCAGCCTGCACCGAAATCTCACTTTCTATATTTTCTATTTTACATCTAAATCCATGTTTAATTCACAGTATAGACATGCTAATAGATGCGCAAATAGATGCCTCATAGATGCACTATTAGATGCACCCGTATTTTTACTATTCTAGCTGCACCTATAGACACACTTGCTATTTTGCGTGTCTATGGAGCACATCTATAGTTGCTTTGTCTTATTATGTGAGAGAAAGCTTTAAAAACAAAAGAAACTATATTTCACATACTTTGACACTTTATAATTGAAGCCCTTCATTCAAATAGAAAGTTTAATTATGAGTTCTAAACACAAGGCATCAAAATCATGTTACAATTTTTAAATTGGGAACTTCCCATTTAAGTTACACTAGTACACCCTAGCATATTTCTTATACTTATCCCAATGTTTTGCAGGCCATATAATATTTTTTGTGCAGCGGACACAAAAACTACCAAGAGAAAGAAGCATTGCTATATTTGTCGATATATCCATCAAAATATATATTGGCACTTATACCGATACCTATATCAACAACCATACCAACAAGCATGCTAACTCTAGCATTTCTGACAACAAAAATGGAACATTATTTGCAATAGGACCAAAAATTAATTTTTTTGCAAGTTTGATAATTTTAAAGATAAAAAATGTAAGATTATGTAAACCAAGTTTGAGATTAATAACTATATATTCATATAGTCGTGTTGAACGTAATATACAAAGCAACATAATTTTGATATAAAAGAGAAAGGGCCAAGGATAAGAGGCCTTCTTGATGGCAAAAAAACAAGTAGCAGCATTTACATCAATAGCTTCATCTTATCACACCAAAGAAGTCAAAATCTCTAGCTCTATGTCCAACTGATCACTTATATATATCATCAAGGTCTATATGTCTACCTAAGACTTGATCCTCTAATTCACCCTCTTCAATAATATTATGTGATACATGATCTCCATGCTCTTCCCTAATGTCATGATCTCCACCTTCCTCTATTATGATTTCATGATTATTTCCACCTTCTTCTCGGCACATATTGTGATCTAGCTTCATGTTCTTCTATAGATCCATCAGTATCAATCGAGTCCATTGGCAGTATGTCCATATTCACATTGCTATTTTCAATAGTTGATCTACTTTTGAAAGAGAAACTTGGACCAGCTACTACCATTTTGGATCAAAATGATCAATATGAAATTCCTAACAAGGAGGGAATAAATTTCTTCCTCCAATAAAATTTCATTTGTGAGAAATGAGGAAAAATATTGCATGCCCAACAATGCAAATGATATCCAATAGACATGATATTTTGCATAGCCTTGAAGTAGGTGGCATCAACATTGGTGCAAAGTACCATAACTGGTGGAGACATGCAAATTTTATAGATTCAAATAAATGCATAATTTTGACACTCATGCATGACGTGCGGTGAGAAATAATGAGAGATTCATGCCAAACCATGCAAATGATATTTGATTGCTCTAACAGTTTGCATGGGCCTTAAAGTGGGTATGATTACACCTTGTGAAAATTTTCATACCCATTGGAGACATGCACATATGATAGAGGCACTCCAATGTGTATTCTTGGACACTCATGCATGATGCATGGCGAGAAATGATAAAATATGCACACCCAATGGGTATGATCCTTTGCAAGGGTCTTGAAATAGATGGGATTTATGCTCATGCAAAGTATCATACCAAATAGAGTCGTGAAAATATGTTAGAAGCACACCGATGCTTAAATTTTACACTCATGCATGATGTTTGGTGAGAAAAAATGAAAATCACATGCCCAACCATGAAATTCTTAAGCACTAGCATTTACCATGCATGGGGCACACCAACGTTTACCGTGCGCAGGGTGCACCAATGTTTACTGTGTGCAGGGCACTAATCGGCAATCAAAGTGGGATTAGTTAAGTGTCCCTATATAGCGACTTTAGACAAGTGTCGCTATATAGTGACCTTCAAAGAGAGTCACTATATAGCAACACTTACTAGACTTGTGAATGGTCATTATATAGCGACACTAAGAAAGTCTCCTATAGCGACATTTTATAGAGAGTGTTTTTTCCCATACCGACCTTTAAAGATAGTTTTTTCCAATGACAAATTTTTTTTCTTTTCATACATGTTTAATCCTTTGAGAGAATAAAAGTAGAAGAGCATGTACATCAAGTTTGAAGCTCTTATATTCATGTCCAAGTTTGAGATGAAAAAAATTCAATGAAGAGCATTTACATCAACGGCTTCATCCTGAGCCAAGTCTAATGTGCCAAACAAGTCTATCTCTAACTCTATACCGAGTTGATCTCCTATATCATCATCATACTCTAGCATCGTACGTTCACCTAAGACTTGATCATCTTCTTTAATAAATTGTGGTGATTCTTGATGATCGTCATCTTCTTCCTCAATATCGTGATCTCCATCTTCCTCCCATATGATGTCATTATGCGCATCTTCCTCTTGGCTCATATTGTGATATTCATCTTCTTTGCTAGATCCATCTAGATCAAATGGATCTGGCATTGGTAGTGGCATCTCCATATCCACATCTCTATCTTCAAAAATTTGCTTACTTCGTGGTGCAACTTGGATCATGTACCACCATCTTGGATTAGAATGATCCAGATGAAAAACCACCTATATCGAAGATGGTGCCAAATGCCATCAATTATATATATGAAATTATGCTTAAGTACATGTATCAATAGATCTTTAAAAATGAAAGCTTCAATTAATTAAATCATTAGTATGCACCTGCTCACAATGCTCAAGAAGAACAAAAGTATCACTTTCATCTGTCCAAAGTTTGGTGGAGTCTATTGCAAAGAAACCGCTACTGTCTTTTCTCATTGTCACATGGGGACCGTTGTAAATAGTTCTAAACCATTTTACATCAAGAATGAGAATACTAAATCATTTGAAATCAATTTCATAGATTTTGCATATGGTCCCACAATAATCCAACTACGAGGAGAGAAGATTGGTATTCAAAGCACTTGCTCGGCTATCTTGTGTGAAGTTAGCCATGACTCCACAATCATATGTGACACTCTTTGAATTGATACGTTCCATGTGAAAATGTCATCCATATGACCATAATGCACTGTACTTTTTGTACTATAAAAGAGCATCATTAAAACAATGAAGATGCATCTATTTTATAGCATATATTGCCACAAATAATTACTTAATTACGTCAAGAGGTAAGAAACTTACATGCATCATACATCCAGATGATAACTCTCGCTCGTGCTTGTTTATTGTCTCTCCATTGCATTCAGCTTTACGTAGAGCTAGTTGTAGCCAATTAAGTGACATGTGAGTGGGGAGAAGGGCGAGACCTTGTGGATATGATTGCAATTGCCTGTAAATTACTCTGAATCTCTTCCTTGCAACTATTATTTTTGCTTTGGTTGCTTCATATCTCTCAATCCACTTCTACATCTCCTTGCTATTGAGGATACAAAACTTATTGAATTTCTCCATTTGCTCTTCACTCATCTTTTTTCCTTGGGGAACCTCGCCACTGATGCGATCATCATCCTTGTTATGCCAAAAGCCTATGGCATATCAGGATCTGATGCAAGAAACTCCGTGATATATACTAACGACTCTTGCACAAGCCATCCCTCTGCCATGCTTGCTTCTGGTTTTTCTCTTTGCCTTACAAATCCCTTCAAAGTTTTCATAAATCGCTCAAGAAAAAACATCCATTGACTATAGATGGTACCTGTAATGGCCACCTCATCAACTATGTGCATAAGCAAGTGCACTTGAGTTGTCATAATGCTCGAGGGAAAGTGCTTCTGAAGCAAGCATATGGCTTCGATGGAGTCAACCCTAGCCTTCTTGATGTTTGATATGGAGATTTATTTTTGAGATATCCACCTATTTCACATGCCCATGTAAGATATATTCATAATCAGTCTACAAATTATTCAGCTTAAATTGAAGAAAATGCAATGATCAATGCAATTTGATAGTATGCATACCTAACAATACCACTGATCTTGAATATAGAATTTCTGACATATTCTTGTGTAAAGCACCCTTTTACTCCAATTGGGAGAATGAACTATCAAAGCAACAAGGAAGTCATGTCAATAATATAACAAATCATAATTACACTAATGCATCATGATTATAGGTACACTAATCCTACAACTTAGAATACCTATAAGACCTTGTGCCAATTATGGGACTTGAGCCCACTAAGCTTATTGTCCTTTGAAAATGCCCCTTTCAAGCAATGCATGTACCTTGTGGGTGTTCACAAAGAGGCAATGTATGCCTTGACCATTGCCTCCTCTCTCTTGGAGAGTATCCATGTTGCTTTCAAGAGGACAACTTTTCCCAAAGCACACACTTGGGGCCACAAACGAGACATCCTATTCATAGCACGCAAGTCTTCTCGCACTCCTCTCGAGTCTTTGGAACCAACAAAGTGTGCCCAAATAGTAGTCCCCACATTCTTGAAGATATGCATGGGCTCCAAGAGATGATTGATTTGTAATATGGATAGCCTCTTCATACCACGAGGAGGTTCCTCTCCATTTGCCCTCCAAGCCTGAATCCAATCACTTGCCTCCAAATATGGTGGTGGTGGATCAAGCTGACCTCCACGTGCGAGATGGTCTAGCGGACGGTATCGAGCATGACCTTCATAAACATTTTTCATCATATGTTTGGAGCATCGTGCAAGTGGTTTCAAACCCGGTCCACAAGTAGGACAAGCATAGTACCCACTTTTAACAACAAGTCCTGCACATGTGCATGAATGTGTTAGTATAAGACATGCATGCAATCATCCATGGTCCATATCAAGATACCCCTGACAAAAATATCATTAGTATGTCTAGGAGCTCTAGAAATATCAAAGACCCGCACTCCTCACCATAAGATCTGTAACTCCTATATATAAGGTGCCATGTATATGTCCATATCTTTTACCTATGAGCGTGCCACTATGATACTCTTGATCACTACTATAGCTTCTTATCAATTTGGATCCCATTTGTGTTATAGTCCTTTTCTTTTGATAATATTCTGTTGCATCTTCCATGACATTGAAGGAAACTGTCTTGGGCAAACTTGATTTCAAGAAAGCTAATCCCCATTTACAAATACTATGAACTTGTAGATAAGACATAGTATTATGGACATCTAGATGTGAAGTACTATCCATTGCATTTTGAATGACACCTGCACTAGTCAACTTAATTATCTCCACTATACAGAGAAAACTCTGAGCATAGACCTTAAAGTTGCCGATAGCTAAAACTTCTCCGGAGCAAGATAACATCTCTACTTTTTCCCCCTCAAAATAAGTTTTCTTGATATCTTGAAAGTATGTCTTTGAAACAATTTTGTCTTGGTCCCAGAGCGGTGTTCTGTGTGCTTGTTGAGAGGAAGAGAAAAAAGATAGAGACGGACACAAGAGTTGTGTTGAGAGGAAGAGAAAGAGGAGAGAGACCGACACAAGAGTTGCTCCCAAGAAAGTGATTCTATTAATAGATCATAGGCATATATATAGTTGAGGACTAGGCTAAGTTAGAGCAAGCTTTATATAGCTCTAACACCCCCACTCAAACTAGGCCCTCTAGTTACAGATGAAAAAACCCTTGGGGAGTACAAGGGAAAAACCCGAGTCACTATATATATCTATGTGAAAATATATATACAAGGATGGCCATATGCCAATTTGAATGATACAGTGTAATGCTGGATGATATAGCGCAAATTACATGTGGATAGTACAAGGGCATAAGACAAGCACTTGTCCATAGTACAATACAAAGTATAGGCACTATAGTTGGTGCATGATATAGTGCAAAGTATGAAAAATAGAAAAATCTTCCTAGAAATCTCAACTTGTTTGACATAGTGATGATGCATAATCAGGGCTTGAGATCTTCAAGTTCGTTGTTTGAGCTTTTCATCTGAATAGTAGAGCTTGTTGTCTCCAATTTCAATCTAGTCAAACCTCCTCAAACCTTTATAATCATGTCTTCATCTTTTGCATAATTCATCCACATAAAATGACCGATTTCATGCAGTGTATATGAACACAACAAATATTAAAGTGTCCGTTTCTATTGTACCAAGGATGAATGTATGAGGAAATTGCTTCGGTCACTCCAAAGATGAGTATGGAGGGGTGATTTGACCATAAAGCCAAGGCTGAAATGTCTCTTGGGTAGTATAAGAAAGTCGTAGCAACACAATAGGAAGGCCCATAAAGTTCCTGCAAATCAAGAACCAATAATCCAAAAACACAACGAGCATTCCTGCATCCTGAAGTATCAGATTTGATATGTCCATAAAGCCAGGGATGAAATGTTGTATTTGTGTTCCCTTGGATTTAACACACTAGCATATCATGATTTTACATTCCCACATGAAGAAATAAGATGCTCAATCACATAAAGCAAACTTCTTTAGCTATAGGACTCCATAAAATTTAGAGGAAGATGAGACCCAACACCCATTGGTCATATCCATAAAAACCAAGAGCATGTAAAGAGAGTGGGAGAGAAGGAAGGAGTCTCACTTGCAGCTTTCTCACATACACAATGGGGGAATATACACAAAGGTGGAGGTTGAAAACAGTTTTCCTCTTCTTAGTTGTGAAAGCCAAAAGAACTCTAAGTACCAAAGAATAGGTGAACCCTTTATGTGGCTCTCAAACCAAACCCAGCTAACTAAGGTGGCATACTAATTGAGCCATGAACTAGAGTACATAAAGATAGCTGTCATCTAGCTATTATTCATGGGCGGTGTACCAACCGCATCTGCAGCTAACAAGTTGGTGACATAAATGCACAACGGTCACCCTGGCATATCATGAGTGGAGCTCGATATCTCAACACTCCCCCTCGAGCTCAATCCCAATTCCTACACACCAAGCAGGTCTTTGAACTTGTGCAGCTTCTGTGCACCCAATGCCTTCGTGTATATGTCAACTACCTGATCCTCTGTGCTGACATAAACTAGATCAATAAAACCTAGTAGAACCTTCTCCTACACATAGTGATAATGCACCTCAATGTACTTTGTTCTAGCATGATAGACTGGGTTATTTGCCAAGTGTATACTGCTCATGTTGTCACAATGAATGACAACTGGCCCATCTGTAGACTGATGCATATCATAAAGTAGCTTATGCAACTAAGCTACCTCACATGCAGCCATTGTTGCACCCCTGTACTCAGCCTCTATGCTCAACAAGGCAACTGTAGGTTGTTTCTTGCTGCTCCAAGTGACTACAGCACTCCCAAAAGAGAACATACATCAACTTGTAGATCGTCTATCAGAAATACTACCAGCCCAATGAGCATCAGTGTATCCATGCAACTGTATATGAACCTTAGTCTCATAAATAGTCCATACTACAATGTGGACTTCACATACCTCAGTATGCATCTAGCCACATCCAAATGTGGTTTCCCTAGAGCCTGCATAAACTGACTTACCAACCCAACAACATAGCTCAAATCTGGCTTGGTAATAGTCATATAAATCAAACTTCGTACTATGTGTCTGTACATAGTAGGGTCCTCCAGAAGCTCACTTGCATCTAGAAATAGTAGCCTATCACTGATCTCTTGCTATCCACATCTCCTGCCCAATCCAAGTCATAGAATCTGGTCAAGATGTTTCCCTTGGTATAGGTGATGCCATAATCAAGTGTGCCTTGGATGTATTTCAGCACCTGCATCCCTACCCTCCGATGGTTCTCTCGGGACTTATTGGAAAACCTGCTTAGTACATCAGTCGCAAAACTGATGTGCGGCTGTGTGTTGCACAAGTAAGTCAAACTGCCCACAAGCCTTCTGTACTTTGCTTTGTCCACCAGTGGTGATGAATCCTCATTTGAGAGCTTCACGTCAACCTCCATAGAAGTGCCAACTGTCTTGCACTCAGCCATGCCAAATGCCTTTAGTATCTCTCCACAGCATACTTCAGTTGTGAGATGAAGATCTTTTTGGCTCTTGCCAAACTTCAATCCCCAAACAGAGATGAATCGTCATTTCAAAATCTCTTTCTAGCAACTACTTTGTCTGCGAGATCTTTTCTTCATGGTTCCCTGTTATGACAAGGTCACCCACATAAAGGACCACGATCATACACCTACCTCCTCTGTAGATATACAAATTTGCATCAGATGGGCTCCTCCTAAACCTGTTTTGCAAAAAGTAGGCATCAATCCGCTGGTACCACACTCGTGGGGCCTGTTTCAGCCCATAAAGTGCCTTCTTTAGTTTACATACTTTACCTTCTGAACTAGGGATCACAAAACCTGGTGGTTGTTCCACGTATACCTCCTCCTTGAGATCTCCATTCAAAAAGGTGCATTTTACATCCATCTAAAACACGGGCCAACTTTCCTGTGCTGCTAAAGCCAAAACACTGCGAATTGTGGTTAGTCTGACCAAGTGTTCTTGCACCCTTCTTTGCTCCTCTAATCTCTTGAACCGGCGGTGTTTGTATGGTTCCTCCTCAATGACTGGAGGTTCTCTACCATCCAAAAGTTGCTTTACCCACTTCGAGAATGGCCGTTGCCCTTGTGGTTCTGCAAGCTCTTCTTCCTCTTCTTTATCTTGAATCCTCCCAAGCACCATTGGGGGAGTTTGGTCTATTGTTGGTGGTTGTACTGGATGGATATCCTAGTCTTGTTGTATGGGAAGAAAGCATCCTCCTCCAATTGATGCAGCTGTTCTGAGAAGACCACATCACGACTTACTATTACCTTCTTGGTAATAGGATTATAGAGATGGTAACCCTTTGCCTCTTCACTGTAGCCCAAGAAAATACACTTCTGGCTCTTCGGTTCCCATTTGATCCTGTTAGCATCAGGGACATGCACAAAACAGTCACATCCAAAAACTCTGAAATGTGAAGCTGAAGGTTTCTTACCAGAATAGGCCTGCAATGGAGTCATCCCGCCATTCACAGCCTTCATGTATCTATGATTCAGAATGTAAACTGCCGTGTTACATGCTTCAGCCCAAAAAGACTTTGGGAAATCTTTCCCTTTCATCACACTCTTACCCATTTCACAGATGATGCGCATCTTGCGCTCTGCTACTCCATTTTGCTGTGGTGTATGTGGCGAGGGTTTCTGCCTCTTGATCCCGTGACTTTTGCAGTAACTCTTGAATTCACTTGATGTGAACTCTCCCCCTCTGTCTGATCCCAACTTCTTCACCTTTTGCCCCGTTTCTTTCTCGACCATTACATGCCATTCTTTGAACTTACTAAAAGTCTCATCTTTAGTCTTCAGGAAGTATATCCATATCCTTCTACTGTAGTCGTCGATCAACATCATGAAGTAGTAGGAACCACCCAAAGCTTCCATCTCCATCTTTCCATAGAGGTCTGTATGAACGAGCTCTAGGGAGCCTTTGCCCTACTGGCCTCTTTAGGAAAAGGCTGCCGATGCTGCTTCCCCATCATGCAAGCTTCACATACATCAGGTAGATCTGTAATTTCTGGTAGGTCTGCAATCATTCCACTTTTATGCATCTCCTTTAAAGAACTAAGGTTTAGATGACCAAACCTCTCATGCCACAGCTTAGTGTTGCTCACATCGGCTCGAGCACTGAAAGCTGAGAGTTCGTAGATGTTGCGCCGTGTACCTTTACCAATGACCTTCCCTTGAAGATCCAAAATCTGTGCGCCATTCTTATCAAAGTGAACTTTGAGGTCTCAATCCGTGATCGCAGAAATGGACAACAAATTCCTCTTGATATCTGGCACATAAAGAACATCGGACAATTGTTTTACAACTCCATCTAACTTGAGAGCAATCGTACCTTTTCCTTTTGCTGGACATTTTGCATCATTGCCGACTGCTACCAGGATGTCATTCCCTATCGGATGTAGAGAGGTATACCAATCCTTCTGACTGGTCATGTGGCATGATGCACCACTATCAATAATCCAAGGTTCATCCACAGGTACATGGACTGCCTCCATGCAAATCTCCTCAATTGCTATGAACAGCTCTACTGGTACTACCTGCGCACTGTTGCTGGACTCTTTCTTTACTCTATTCTTCTCATCATTCTTCTCATCATCTGCAATCTTTTTCGGCACTCATTCTGCTTGCGCCCTGCCTTGTTGCAATAGAAGCACTTAATCTTCTTCTTTTTCTTTTTATCATCAAAAGAAGATGGGTTACCAGAGTCCTTACCCTTACCTTTCTTTGATCCGGTCGAGAAAGCCAAATCTTCTCCAGTCCTTGTCTTTTGATGCATTTCCTCCTCCAAAAGCATCGCATTGAAATCCTCAAAGTTGAGGGGTGGATTTCTGTTTTGTGTATTCAGCGCCGTAACAAGACCGTTGTACTTTGGTGGGAGAATCTATATGCACCTTCGTGCTAGATTCTCACTAGTGATGGTGATGCCAATCGTAGTCATCTCATCGCGCATATTCTTCACCCTGGTGATGAACTTCTCTGCCATTTCAGATTTAGACAGTTTCTCTTTCACAAGTTGTCTCTAGATTTTGAATCTGCGTCTGATTCATGGTCTCGTACTGATTTTCCAAGACCGTCTATGCCTCATGAGAGTTACTTTCAATTAACTTATGATTTTGAAAGTAGGTTCTCTTTGATCTTTGTTAATCAAGCATGCCTATAGGCTAAATATCATGGAGGTATGCCTGATATGCAAAAGAAAATGTCAATGTTATGTTTCTTTCTCTCTTATAAGCTAACATCTTGCTTGACTTGCTCGTCATGTATTCAACACTAGCTTCACTTTGATAAGTGGGTCCATCCTACGAAAGAAAAGGACTTGCCAAATGTTTTACGTTGTTAACATTCTAACATGTTTTCTTTCAATGTTTCTTTTCTATTTAGCTTTGATATTATTACTCCTTGGATACGTTACTTCACATATGCAAAGGTGCTTCTCACATGTTTTCTTGTCCTTTTCAAGGCACTCGTTTATTTCCAAGGTGAGCTGATCATATATTCTCTTTCATCCCACTCAGTTGTTTCTTCAAGTACATCTAGGTTTGCACAAATGCCTAGATACAACCCAACGGATTAAATGCACATTCGATACCTATAGTTTGAGTATATCTACTTTGTTTTTCATAGTCATCTATATTTACGAGTGCATGCAAGGTCTTGCTAGACCAATGATTTCTTCCTTCTTTGTCGATTAACTTATTGATGAATTATGGTATGTATTTACTTATTGGTTCAAGCAAGGCATACTTTTATTTCGCCCTTTATGTGGTGAGGTATACTTATATGTCTTTCATGATGAACACCTATGGCTGACTTATGAGTACTGGTTTGGCCGTGGCATTTATGGATTAATTATTGCATACTCGTTTGAACATGGCAACGTTCAATGTCTTTCACGTGACAATATTTATGAACACATATGGATAATCGATTGAGTACTTATTTGGACGTGGCATATGGCTAACTACTTGAGTACTCGTCTGGATGTGGTACATGGATTATTACTAACTCCTCATTTGGATGTGACACATATAATTTACTCATCTGGACATGGAACATGGATTATTACTAAGTCCTCATTTGGATGTGACACATATTTATTTGGCTTTCATGATGGACACATATGGATTACTTATTGAGTACTCATTTTGACATGGTCATATTGCATACTCATTTGGATGTGGCAAGGTTCAACGTCTTTCAAATGAATACATATGGATTACTTCTTGAGTACTCGTTTGGACATGGTACATATGCATTATTTATTAAGTACTTGTTTGGACATGGCACATATGCATTACTGTTGAGTACTTGTTTGGATGTCATTACCATTCCCGGATGCCCATTTTCTTGGTTACTTCTGGATGTTCTTTGTAATCTCGGATGCTCGTCTTTTTGGTTGTTCGGTACTTTCAGATGCAAAGAGGTTGTTATTTCAGTCTTGCTATGATTATGTAAGTTGTGTCTAATCCACACAAGCTTGCCTCTTGTCATATGTGTGTGACTTATTCTCGTTGTATTTTTTGTTGTTCGATACTTCTGGCTGCCCAGTAGTTTGGTACTTATGGGATACCCAATTGTTTGTATTTCCGGTTGTTCGGTACTTTAGTACTTCTGGGATGCTCAATTGTTCAGTACTTTTGGGATGCTCAATTTTTCAGTACTTTTGGATGTCTGGATGCTCATTGTGTTTCTAGATTATTGGTTCTTGATTTGCAGGATCATTATGGGCTCGTATTTTTGGCTGTTCGGTACTTTCAGTTGCCCAGTTGCTCAGTACTTCTGTACTACTTCTGGGATGCTCAATTGTTCGATACTTCTGGGATGCTCAATTGTTCAGTACTTTTGGATGTCTGGATGCTCATTGTGTTTCTAGATTATTGGTTCTTGATTTGCAGGATCATTATGGGCTCGTATTTTTGGCTGTTCGGTACTTTCAGTTGCCCAGTTGCTCAATACTTCTGGGATGCTCAATTGTTCAGTACTTTCAGATGTCCGGATGCTCGTTGTGTTTCTAGATTATTGGTTCTTGATTTGCAAGATCATTTTGGGCATTTTTGTTGTGTTGCTATGGCTTTCTTACACTACGCAAGCGACATTTCAGCCCTAGCTTTATGGACATATCAAATCCGATACTTCAGGATGCTAGAATGCTCGTTGTGTTTTTGCATTATTGGTTCTTGATTTGCGGGAACTTTATGGGCCTTCCTATTGTGTTGCTATGGATTTCTTACACTACCGAAGAGACATTTCAGCCCTAGCTTTGTGGTCAAATTGCCCCTCCATACTCATCTTTGGAGTGACCGAAGCAATCTCCTCATACATTCATCCTTGGTACAATAGAAACGGGCACTTGAATATTTGTTGTTTTCATATACATTGCATGAAATCGATCATTTTATGTGGATGAATTGTGCAAAACATGAAGACATGATTATAAAGGTTTGAGGAGGTTTGACCAGATTAAACTTGGAGACAACAAGCTCTACTATTCAGATGAAGAGCTCAAATGTCGAACTTAAAGATCTCAAGCCCTGATTATGCATCATCACTATGTCAAACAAATTGAGATTTCTAAGAAGATTTTTCTATTTTTCACACATACTTTGCACTATATCATGCACCAAACATAGTGCCTATACTTTGCACTATACTATGGACAAGTGCTCGTCTTATGCCCTTGTACTATCCACATGCAATTTGCACTGTATCATCCAACATTACACTGTATCATTCAAATTGGCATATGGCCATCCTTGTATATATATTTTCACATAGATATATATTGTGGCTCGGGTTTTTCCCTTGTACTCCCCAAGGGTTTTTTCATCCATAGCTAGAGGGCCTAGTTTGAGTGGGGGTGTTAGAGCTATATATAGCTTTCCCTAACTTAGCCTAGTCCTCAACTATATATATGCTTATGATCTATGAATAGAATCACTTTCTTGGGAGCAACTCTTGTGTCAGTCTCTCTCCTCTTTCTCTTCCTCTCAACACAACTCTTGTGTCTGTCTCTCTCCTCTTTCACAACAAGACAAAGCACTTACAGACACGCACACAGACGCGTTTACTGCTCTTAAAAAAAACTTACGGGCGCATCTATTTGCACATCTATTTACGCATCTAAAGACCCACCTCTATATAGCAGAAAAATGCACGTATAGACGCGCATATAGATGCATAAATAGATGCTCTGCTAGAAAATTTTAAAAACAAACAGACGCATCGTTAAACATGTGTATAGACACATTTATACACGGTCTTATAGACACTTTTATAGATGCGCAAATAGATGCTCCTCGAACAGATAGACACTACATAATATTTTTAAATTTACAAAATGCTGTGTATGTTGTGTATGCTATATAGTTACAGGAATCCCATTTCCACATTGTTTAATTCAATTCTTATAGCCAACCGCATTTTAATTAGCACTCTTGCAAGCACGTCTATAGCCGACAATTACAATTCCAAATAAAACATTACAACTCCAAAACGTTCAGTTCACAAGGAATTAATTGATAGAATGTTGCACAAGAAAATTGAAAGCTCAAAAAGTGCTTGTATGTACATATAGCACAAAGCTAAGCCACGTCCTGTGGCTTCAAGTACCAAAAATAAGAGGAGTGTATATACAAGAGGCACGAAGCCAAGCTAGTGGCTTTAAGTACAAAAAAGAGTAGCTAGCACTACTTCTATGACTAATCTAAGTTCTCCACATCCTCACTCCCTTCTATGCTCCCTTCTGCGCTCCCTTATCCACCTCCTTCCTATTCTTCTTCCTCGTCTTCTTGTGCAGGGGCCTGTAAACAAGGGACAACATATATCAATGTATGAAAAATCAAATCTTTACTTATAATATTGACATTATTTAATTACTTTCACATAACTCAAGGGATGCTCCAGTAGCCTGGATATACTGCTCCTCAGTAATCAACCCATCATTATAAAAGTGCTTCCATGTATCTCCTTTGCGATGGTGGTGGTGGTAGGCTGTCTTGACATGAGTAGGGTATCTGCCCATGATATCAAGCTGCAAGATGACACAATTTGCAGAGGGGTTAGTACAAAGAAACAACCTCCTAATAAACTAAATATACAATATAATTTGAGATTGATACTTACAAATTGGACCTCCCATGATTTAACACCCCCTGCTCCAAAATGCACACTTCCATATTGCTCCATTTGGATCCTTCGTGCCTCCATGTGCTGCAGACTACGTTCCTCCCTCACTAAATTCATTGCTTTCTTCCACTCATGCTTGTGAGCGGTGTGGGTGGGCCCCTTGGTGGTTAACCTCCCTCGAGCCTGGCAAGCTCCGCTAGTGCCTACCTCTTAAGCAAAGATCTTTTGTTGCCAAGTATCGTAACAATCTTTGACTTGGCCCATTTATCTGTGAACTGAAGATTGGGGGGGTTAGGATACCTAGAGTGAATAGCAGCGAGGGTCTCCTCAACCAACCTCTTTGGCTGGTCTTTGTAGTGTTTAAAGCAATCTCTGTAATTGTTAGCAATTATAGAGCGCATGAAGGCCATGATGTCCTTCCCCTGTGCATCCATCAAGATGCCTCCTATCTGAGTGATGTCATAGAAGATCGTACCATCACCCAGAGGCACGTCTAAATCATATGAATCATCCTCATCCCCACCACCACCCCTCCCAAAGCACTTTGCCATGCATCCCCCATCGCTCTCCCTGCTACTATGCCTACTACCGTGTCGTGTCGAGCTAGTATGCTGGCCATTCATAGCTGGAGACTGCATGGGACTACGTGGATCACTCGTAGTTGGAGAACCGAGTCTCGACTGCACAAGAGTACGCAGACGACTCTACGAGACAGAAGGACCTCCTGACGGCATGGGGAAAGGGGCATAAGATGGCATGGGGGAAGGGGCATAAGACAGCATGGGGGAAGGGGCTCGACTGTGTAGCCGGCTGGGCTGTGCTAACTCCGTTGGGGTAATCTCAGCTGGTGTGTGGTTGGGGTGGTTTGGAATCTGTAGTGCCGACTCCTGGGGGGGTTTTAAGTATCCATCATGTAGCCGTATAACTCCCCAGGACTTTGAGGGTGCCCTAAAAGGTTATATAACTCCAAAAGATGGTCTCCTGAAGATCAGGTGAGCCTGAAGAGCTTCCTGGCCACATGATGAACTGGAAAAAAGAAAAAAGAAGATTACTGATGAGCTGAGAAGAGAAAAAGAAGAGAAAAGGAGAGAGAAAAATTACCACAAAAAGAGAGGATAAAAGAGAGAAGGAAAGAGAGGCAAATATAGGAAAAGAGAGGCAAATCCTTTTCTTGGAAGTGGAAGTAGAAGGGAAAGGGAAAGGGGAGAGGAAAGAGAAATGAAAGGAAAGGGAAGGGAAGAGAAGAGAAGGGAAGGGAAGAGAAGGGAAGGGAAGGGAAGGGTCAAACTGTCAGAGCACATCTATAGATGCATCTGACCAGTGCATCTATTTTCGCATATAATAGCACATCTATAGATGCGGCTATCTGTTTCTAAAAACAGAGTAGACACGCCTGTAGACGCGTCTATAGATGTGGTTTTAGATGCGCTCTGAGATGCATCCATAGATGCACTCCGACAAATGGACTATTCTAAAAAGTCAAAAAGGACATGCACCCGACACAAAAGCGTAACACTGATACCAAAATCATTCGTTTCTTGGATACGACAAAGGACGAATCCAAAGAGAGCAACTTTCAAAGAAGATCAACCGTAAAGAGACTTACCTTGGATAGAGGTATGGAAGCTTCTTGTCCTTCTTCAAAGTTGCTTCTCTTCCTTGTTCACCCTCTTCTCCTGTGTGCTTGGAGATGATTCTATAAGCTTGGAAGTAAGTGTGGGTGCCTAGAGATAAGTGTCGAACTGTGGATCTATTAATAGCAAAGCAAGCAAGCCGCATGAAGCTTATGTGAAGAAAAGCAAAGCAACCATGCTAAAAGGAGATTTGAAAGCCGCATCTATAAGCATGTCTAATGGCGCATCTATACACGTATCTAAATACGCATGTAATTACGCATCTAAATACACAGAGTAGACATGGTTTTAGATGCGCCTATAAATGCGCACCACAGAACAGACAGACGTGGTTTTAGATGCGCCTTTAGACGCACCAGAGAGTTTTAAGATTAAATATTTGAAGAAAAGCAAATTTTTTTGGGTTGTTTGTTTGTAGGATGTCTTCATCTTCAACAAGTAGCTCCAGTGAGGATGAATCCCTCCATATCCACCATCGCAAAATGTGGTTGGAGCAAAAATTCAAATGTATGCGTGATCGATGTCGAGGAAACATGTATCATGCATGTAGGATTACACTCAATCACATCTCAAAGTATGGAGAATGGGATGCGACCATAAGCATGGTAAGTGTTAAACAGTTAAGGTTGATTGAGATACCATTGGGTGTTCATATGTTTGAGTTATGATCCCGTTTTAATTTGATACAGGATGCAGTGCCACACCCACATATGTTGCCCTATGCTGATCAGGAGGAGGTGAAGCATCGGCGATATGAGGTGGGATCTTCAGGAGGGGCCATTATGGATGCATGAAGTGATGGTGATAGTAGCCCTCTGCCATTATCTCATGAAGCCATGGAGGAGGAGGTGTTTGATGATATGGTGTGGGATTTATATGTCCATCAATCCAAAGGGAGGGATGATAGCATGGAGCAGGACGATCTTTTTACCGTAGCATCGACTCCACTATTTCAGGGGTGCACATTCTCTACTCTACGTGCCTCCCTTGAGTTACTAAACTTGCAAACCATCTATGGATGGAGCAATGCAAGTTTGAATGCATTACTCAAGTAAGCTTTAAAGTCTATTTTGCAAACATGGTGAATTATGCTATTGGGTCAATTACTCAAATGCTTTTCCTCATTTATGGTCTTCACATGCAGGCTATTGTGTAAAATGCTTCCAAGGGAGAAGAAATTACTAACCTCAAGAGATATGGCAAGGCAACATGTGACCTCTCTTGGAGGATTAGATTACAAGCACATCCATGATTGCGTTTTGTTTCGTGGACCACATAAGAATGCAAGAGAGTCTCCTACTTGTGGAGAGGCAAGATATAGAGTAGATCTCAAAACTTTAGACATGCCTCGTAAGGTTCTGTGACATTTTCCCATAATCCCTCGCATCCAACATATGTTCAAGTGAAAATCCATTGCAAAGCTCATGTCATGGCATTCCTCCCATCGATCAACCGATGGCAAGTGGAGAACTCCCACAGACACTTCTGCATGGAAGCATATTAAAGACACATGGCCAAGCTTCAAGGAAGAACCTAGGAGCTTGAGACTTGGATTGGTGGGTATGGATGGTGTGAACCCATTTGGTCTCAAAAGCACCTCTTACAGTGTATGGCCGGTGATATTGGTGAATTATAATCTTCCACCCTCTATGGCTATTAAGAAAGGACATGCTATGTTGTCCCTTCTAATTCTAGGAGGGAAACATAAAGTCAAAAATCCTGATGTTTATTTGGAGCCTTTGATTGATGAGCTAGAGATACTTTGGAGAGGTATTGAGGTGCATGATGTGAGCAGGCCTCCCTCATCATGAGACTTCAACTGCAAAGAAGTCTTGATGTGGATGATGCATGACTTCCCAGGCTATGGCGAGTGTTCAGGTAAGCATTGCACTTTTAATTATGAGTAGGCAATCGATGTGGCACCTTGAACCCACCTTCAACTCTTAATTGCGTCTATTGTTCAGGTCTCACTACATCGGGTTACCATGCATGTCCTATTTGTGGTCCTTCGCTAGTTGCCTCATGGGCAGACACATTGAATAAGGTCATCTATGAGAATCACCATCGATTTCTCCCACCTGATCATCCTAGATATGTTGCCCCTTGGAATGAAGTCCTCCCACAATCACTCACTGCAGGACTTTGGATGAGAATTTGGGATGGTTCCACGACTCCTCCACCACTTGGCATGAGCCGGTAAGGGTTTGTAACTATTGTGTGCTATATTGGCTGGAAATAAAGATTGCCCACTAACACCAACTTTTGTTTAGATACTCCATCTTTTATCATTTACCATATTGGTCCCACCTCAAGATCAATCACCTGCTTGATCCCATGCATATCTTCAAGAATGTGGCATCTACCATTTGGGAGCATTTGAATGGGACATGAGATTCTGTAGGCATAAGGGAGGATCTACGTACCACACGGAGGATGTGTAAAGCTTGGCCACAAGAGAGACCAAATGGGTGTGTTTTTTTACCTCGTGCACCATGGAGGTTATCAAAGCTAGAGATGGCGACTGTGAAGCATGCTATTACTACAATTCGTACTCCCACTGGATGCATGAGGTGTTTGAAGGGGGCCTTTACAAAGAGCAAGAAAAGAGGTGTAGAGCAATGATATGGCTTGAAATCTCATGATTGGCACAAGATGCTCCAAGTAAGTATTTTATGTACATAATATCTTTTTCCTTTCAAATTTGTGAGTGAATAATTATAAGCAACTAATCAACCACCTCCTCGTGGGTTCAGTTCATACTACCTACTAGCATTTCTCGTAGTGCATCGAAGGATGTGAAGGATTGTATTTACAAGATGGGTGAGCTTGTGAGGTACTTTACATGATACAAAATATGATGCGTATCAATGCTCCATGCAAGGTGTTCATATTGCTAATATGGTGTACTTTTTCACTTCTAGGTATGTGAGCTCAAAGGAAATAGATCCCACCAGGCTTGAGAATGCTCGAGTTACGTCAGTGGAGGTGGTTTGTTTAGTGGAGGAGACATTTCCACGTTCTATTCTCACAAGCCAACTACATCTTATAGTGTATTTGGTGCATGAGATTGCTATATGCAGTACTATACATGCATGATGGTTGTTCTTTCTCGAGCGCTTCATGAAGACCTTGAAGGGCTTCGTGAGACAAAATGCAAGACCCGAAGGTAGCATGGCCGAGGGTTGGTTGGTACAAGAGTCACTTGTATATATTTCTGAGTTTCTTGTTGATGTGGATAGCTCTCTCCCACGACTATGGAGAGATGATGAAGACCTAAGGATTACCTCTATTGTGCCTAAAGGGAAAGGACACAACAAAGTAATAGACACAAAGTTGCTTAATAATATCAACCTCTATTGCGTGCTTAATAGTGATGTGATGAAAAGATGGCTGACAAGATACGAGGATGCAAAGGCAAGAAGACAAGAAAAGGCCCTCTTTCATACACACCACGGATCTCGTGTGCCATACCCTCAATATCTAAGAGCACTTTCAAAGGTTATTCATGTGGATTGGCTGTTGAGATATCGAGCTCCACTCGTGATATGCCAGGGTGACTATTGTGAATTTATGTCACCGACTTATTAGCTGCAGATGCGGTTGGTACACCACCCACGAATAATAGTTGGATGACAGCTATCCTTATTTACTCTAGTTCGTGGCTCAGTTAGTATGCCACCTTAGTTAGTTGAGTTTGGTTTGAGACCCACATACAGGGTTCTTCTATTTCTTTGTACTTGAGTTCTTTTGGCTTTCACAACTAAGAAGAGGAAAACTATTTTCAGCCTCCACCTGTGTGTGTATTCCCCCATTGTGCATGTGAGAAAGTCGCAAGTGAGACTCCTTCCCTCTCTCCCACTATCTTCACATGGTATCAGAGCCTTGTTCATGGTAAGGAGCTCAAGAAAGCAAACCAAGTTCGTGGTGTCTTGGTAAGAGGACCAGTGTTGCTTTCCTATTTTGAGTTTGGGAGCAAATCTCTGCAGGTAGCACAGCCAAAAGTGCAGGAGTGCACTGTCTCAGATTGAGACGCCCTTCGCGGTGTGGCGAGAGGGTAGTATATGTTACGGGAATGGGCGAAGCCCTTGGTGACTTTATTTTTCTGATTCGAGGCATTTCGGGGCCCGTTTTGAAGGTGGAAGTTCTTCGCAGGCACTTAGAAAAAGGCCCTGTTTTTGCTGTGCGACCATTGCTCGGCTGGTCGATGAAAAGTTGCCGCAGAAATTGCATCGTATGCTTGTGTGCAGAGATATTGGGAGTTGCAAAATCATGCTTGTTGCCTGTTGATGCAAAATCGTCACTAGGAAGTGACTGTGTGGTCAAATACCACTTTCATTAGTTTTGCAGATCTACCCGTGTGAGGCAAAAGCTGTGTTTTTCGTAGTGACAGAATATTTTGCAGTGTTCTGTAATGGCGTCTGATTCTCTTTCACAGATTGTCACAGAAAAGCTTGACAAGAACAACTTCCAGGCATGGAAGTTTAGAATGACGAATTTTCTTATGGGAAAAGGCTGTTGGGAGTTCATTACAGGAAATGAAGAAGAACTAGTTCTTCCTAATGTTCCCAATCAACAGGAAATGTAGGCATTTAAAGGATGGCATGAGAGAGCCAGAAAAGTTATGTACTGGCTGTCTATCAGTATTTTGGATTCTATGATTGTGCATATTCAGGATGCAAGTACGCCAAAGGAGGCATGGGATACTTTGGCAAAAATGTACAGCACAATTACGCAAGCCAGGAAAATGCAGCTCAAACAGGAGTTGCACAATGTGCAGAGAGAAAATTTGAGCATAAATGACTACCACATGAAGGTGAAGAAAATTGTAGATGCACTTGCTTCCATTGGGTCGCCAGTGGAAGATGATGATCTAGTTTCTGTGACCTTAAATGGTCTAGGAAAGGATTATGCACAGTTCTGGACATCCATTGCTGGGTGGTAGCAAGCTAAGGGTGTCCACTTTCGGACCACTTTCGGGTGAGTGTGACACCCACTCGAGTGAAAATACAAAGGTTTTGCTTCGGTCTGCAATACCTCGATCAAGGTATTAGTTCCAATGAAAATCACACACGAGGACAACCGAGCCAAGCCAATACCTCGATCGAGGTGCTGGGCTTTTTTCACCGGACCGAGCCTATACCTCGATCGAGGTTTGCTGGCATGCCACCTATACATGCCACATATACCTCGTTCGAGGTATCGTGGCAATCCAGCTACACCTCGATCGAGGTAGTGTGGCATGTCCAGCTATACCTCGATCGAGGTATGTGCCATCTGACAGGGTAGCTAACATACCTCGATCGAGGTATGCTGGACCGATGACTTGGCCGCATGTCGAATATGTTAATCGAGACATGTGGCATTCGGCTGCTGCTGACATACCTCGATCGAGGTATCGTGGCATGTCTCGAGGTAGATGCACCGAGATGTATGGGCATGTCAAAATACCTCGATCGAGGTATCATGGCATGTCTATACCTCGATCGAGGTATGATGGAGCGATATGTATGTTGCATGTGAAATACCTCGATCGAGGTAGGGAAACCCTAAATTTTCTTATAAAAGGAGAGCGACCCCCCTCATTCTTCATACCTCGATCGAGCTCCTCCTAATTGACCGATTTCGGATTTGCGGGACGTCAACGGAATGGCACTAGCAACGGAGAGCCACCGATGGACAGCGACGGAGATGGACGAAGCGAGAGAGTCCAGGTAGAGTTTTTTTTATGTAGCTTTTTTTTTTGCTAAAATTTATTTAAATTTTAGTTTATAGGAATAATTATAAAAAATTTCTAAATTTCAAATGCATTTTAAAGTTTTTTTGAAAAATTTGAATTACGACATTTTTTACTTAAAATGTGAAAATTTTATTTTTTTTAAATTATCTTTGAAAAAAAAGAGATTAAAGTTATTTTTTAAATTAGAGCTATTTTTATTAAATAAAAAAACATTTCATAGGAATAATTATAAAATATTTCTAAATTTCAAATGCATTTTAAAATCTTTTTAAAATTTTTGAATTACGATATTCTTTATTTAAAATGTAAAAATGTTAAAATTTTGTTTTTTAAAATCATCTTTGAAAAAAAAGAGATTAAAGTTATTTTTTAAATTAGAGCTATTTTTATTTAAATAAAAAACGTTTAAATTTTAGTTCACAGAAATAATTATAAAATATTTCTAAATTTGAAATGCATTTTAAAGTTTTTTTTAAATTTTTGAATTACGACATTTTTTATTCAAAATGTGAAAATGTAAAAATTCTGTTTTTTTAAATCATCTTTGAAAAAAAAGAGATTAAAGTTATTTTTTAAATTAGAGCTATTTTTATTTAAATAAAAAAACGTTTAAATTTTAGTTCATAGGAATAATTATAAAATATTTCTAAATTTTAAATGCATTTTAAAGTTTTTTTTTTGAATTACGACATTTTTTATTTAAAATGTGAAAATGTAAAAATTTGGTTTTTTAAAATCATCTTTGGAAAAAAAGAGATTAAAGTTATTTTTTAAATTAAAGCTATTTTTATTTAAATAAAAAAATGTTTAAATCTTAGTTTATAGGAATAATTATAAAATATTTCTAAATTTGAAATGCATTTTAAAGTTTTTTTAAATTATTTTTGGAATTACGTAAATTTTTATTTAAAATGTGAAAATGTAAATATTTTGTTGTTAAAATCATCTTTAAAAAACAAGAGATTAAAGTTATTTTTTAAATTAGTGCTATTTTTTTTTAAATAAAGAAACGTTTAAATTTTAGTTTATAGGAATAATTATAAAATATTTCTAAATTTGAAATGCATTTTAAAGTTTTTTTAAATTATTTTTGGAATTACGTAATTTTTTATTTAAAATGTGAAAATGTATATATTTTATTTTTTGAAATCATCTTTTAAAAAAAAGAGATTAAAGATATTTTTTTTATTAGTGTTATTTATATTTAAATAAGAAAACGTTTAAATTTTATTTTTAAAAATGATTTTAAAAAAAAGAAAATAAGAGTTTAAGTTAGTGAAGTTTTTATTTAAATGTCAAAAAGTATATAATTAATCTATTAAAAAAATTTTATAACTGAAGTTTAGAAATTACTGAAGCTTTGAATTTAATATAACGTTTGAATTTTATTTTTAGAAATCATGTATTAAGAACAAGAAAATAAGAGTTTTTGTTAAAATAAGAAAATCATGTATTAAAAACAAGAAAACAAGAAAACAAGAACAAGAAAAAGAGAGATTAAAGTAGGTTTTATGTTATTTTTGAAATTGGTGCTATTTTTATTTATATAAAAAAACGTTTAAATTTTTATCTTCAAAATCATCTTTTTAAAAAAAAGAAAATAAGAGTTTAAGGTAGCGGTGTGCGTTTATCAATCTTTATGTGGAATATTATAGATTATATAGTTGGTTAAGATTGTTTCATAATTTAGGTAGAGTAAGTAGGCTGTATAAAACACCACATGGGCATTATCCCTAAAACACCACACCACGTGGGCAAAGACCCCAACACTAGAGTGGTTAGATGGATAAGCATATGGCTAATTGGATCTTCTAAATGCACCAGTGCATCGAAAACACATACGTAAATGATTGTCCAAAGGTCTCCTCTCTCCCCAGGCATGGGAACCAAGTGATAATCTATAGGAATGGCCACTAGTTGAGGTGGATTGCCCAACCAAAATAGATAATATTGAAAAGGCCTAATTATTTTCTCAAATTTCTCGCTTTAAAAGGTCTGTAGTGTCAACCCGCTCTCTTTTTTAATGTGTAGTCCGAGAAATACTAGATGCGCCTTGCTTGTGTATCGTTCAAAGTAATGTATTAGGTATCCTTCTATCTCCTCCATATCTATTGCAAACCCAAGGCAGTAAAGCATTCAAAGAAGGTCTTATTAACCAAACCTCTCCACTATCTGTCCTTAGTATAGGGGCCATAAGTGGACAATGTGGTCCTTACACCACATGTGGAAAAGTTTCATATTGGATAAAAAGTAAAAAAAGGGAAACATATAAGGAAAAAATATTTGAGACATCTAAGTTTAAAAATGCAACAACTAGAGTTTGAAAAAATTTTAATCAAAATTAAGAATTTTTAATAATATTGAGTTTGATAAACATAATATTGAGCCACACATTTGGCCCATCTACCGGTAGGTGCATAGGATGATCCCAACTTTCAATTATTACACTAAACCTAAGAGCCGTGCAAAGTTTCATCCCCATGTGCGTATTTAAAATTAAGAGTATGATTTTGAATTTCAGATATCTCAATTCACACATCTAATACATAATGTATTTTAAAAATAATGTCGTGTGTCGTAATTATAAACATTAAGCATTGAAAAGGTGCTTGCAAAAATGTATGCATTATACCTTCCACGTGGCGCATACCAAATCAGTTGGAGACCAAATCTTGCATGGATGTACGTCTAGGGTAGCCTAAGAGCCGTGTGAAGTTTCATCCCCAACAGGGTTTAGGATTTAGGGTTCAGGGTTTAGGGTTTAGGGTTTAGTCGTGCTAGTAGGGATTGTAAAAATGTACGCATTATACCTTCTACGTGGTGCAAACCAAATCAGTTGGAGACCAAATCTTGCATGGATGTACGTCTAGGGTAGCCTAAGAGTTGTGTGAAGTTTCATCCCCAACAGGGTTTAGGATTTAGGGTTCAGGGTTTAGGGTTTAGGGTTTAGTCATGCTAGTAGGGATTGTAAAAATGTACGCATTATACCTTCTACGTGGCGCAAACCAAATCAGTTGGAGACCAAATCTTGCATGGATGTACGTCTAGGGTAGCTTAAGAGCCGTGTGAAGTTTCATCCCCAACAAGGTTTAGGATTTAGGGTTCAGGGTTTAGGGTTTAGGGTTTAGTCGTGCTAGTAGGGATTGTAAAAATGTATGCATTATACCTTCTACGTGACGCAAACCAAATCAATTGGAGACCAAATCTTGCATGGATGTATGTCTAGGGTAGCCTAAGAGCCGTGTGAAGTTTCATCCCCAACAGGGTTTAGGATTTAGGGTTCAGGGTTTAGGGATTAGGGTTTAGTCGTGCTAGTAGGGATTGTAAAAATGTATGCATTATACCTTCTACGTGGTGCAAACCAAATCAGTTGGAGACCAAATCTTGCATGGATGTATGTCTAGGGTAGCCTAAGAGCCGTGTGAAGTTTCATCCCCAACAGGGTTTAGGATTTAGGGTTCAAGATTTAGGGTTTTGGGTTTGGTCATGCTAGTAGGGATTGTAAAAATGTGCGCATTATACCTTCTACGTGGCGCAAACCAAATCAATTGGAGACCAAATCTTGCGTGGATGTACTTCTAGGGTAGCCTAAGAGCCATGTGCAGTTTCATCCCCAACAGGGTTTAGGATTTAGGGTTTAGGGTTTAGGGTTTAGGGTTTGGTCATGCTAGTAGGGATTGTAAAAATGTACGCATTATACCTTCTACGTGGCGCAAACCAAATCAGTTGGAGACCAAATCTTGCATGGTACATCTAGGGAGCCTAAGAGCCGTGTGAAGTTTCATCCCCAATAGGGTTTAGGATTTAGGGTTCAAGGTTTAGGGTTTAGGGTTTGGTCGTGCTAGTAGGGATTGTAAAAATGTATGCATTATACCTTCTACGTGGCGCAAACCAAATCAGTTGGAGACCAAATCTTGCGTGGATGTACGTCTAGGGTAGCCTAAGAACCGTGTGAAGTTTCATCCCCAACAAGGTTTAGGATTTTGGGTTCAGGGTTTAGGGTTTAGGGTTTAGTCATGCTAGTAGGGATTGTAAAAATGTACACATTATACATTCCACGTGGCACAAACCAAATCAGTTGGAGACCAAATCTTGCGTGGATGTACGTCTAGGGTAGCCTAAGAGCCATGTGAAGTTTCATCCCGAACAGGGTTTAGGATTTAGGGTTCAGAGTTTAGGGTTTAGGGTTTATTCATGCTAGTAGGGATTGTAAAAATGTACGCATTATAACTTCTATGTGGCACAAACCAAATCAGTTGGAGACCAAATCTTGTGTGGATGTACGTCTATGTAGCCTAAGAGCCGTGCAAAGTTTAATCTCCAACAGATAATTCCACATGCATATTTCGTTAGTACGTGCAACATTTTTCACACGTAGTCGTGCTAGTAGGGATTGTAAAAATGTACGCATTATACCTTCTACGCGGCGCATACCAAATCAGTTCGAGACCAAATCTTGCGTGGATGTACGTCTAGGGTAGTCTAAGAGCTGTGTAAATTTTCATCCCTAACAGATAAGTCCATGTGCGTATTTCATTAGTACGTGTGCCATTTTTCATACGTAGTCGTGCTAGTAGGGATTGTAAAAATGTACGCATTTGTCCTTCCACCTGATGCATACAAAATCAGTTGGGCACCAAATCTTGCGTGGATGTACGTCTACGGTAGCCTAAGAGCCGTGCAAAGTTTAATCTCCAACAGATAAGTCCACATGCATATTTCGTTAGTACGTGCGCCATTTTTCACACATAGTTGTGCTAGTAGGGATTGTAAAAATGTACGCATTATACCTTCCACGTGGCGCATACCAAATCAGTTGGAGACCAAATCTTGCGTGGATGTATGTCTAGGGTGGCCTAAGAGTCATGCGAAGTTTCATTCCCAACAGATAAGTACACACACGTATTTCGTTAGTACGTGCACCATAGCTTTGCCGCAGTCGTGCTAGTAGGGATTGTAAAAATGTATGCATTGTACCTTCCACGTGGTACATACCAAATCAGTTCAGACGAAATCTCGCGTGGATGTATGTCTAGGGTGGCCTAAGAGTCGTCGTGCAAAGTTTCATCCCCAACAGGTCGATTAGCTTATTGATGACTTATGGTATGTATTTACTTATTGGTTAAAGCAAGGCATACTTTTATTTCGCCCTTTATATGGTGAGGTGTACTTAGATGTCTTTCATGATGAACACCTATGGCTGACTTAATGAGTACTGGTTTGGACGTGGCATATGGCTAACTACTTGAGTACTCATCTGGACATGGTACATGGATTATTACTGACTCCTCATTTGGATGTGACACATATTTACTCGTCTAGACATGGTACTTGGAGTATTACTAAGTCCTCGTTTGGATGTGACCCATATTTATCTGGCTTTCACGATGCACACATATGGATTACTTATTGAGTACTCATTTTGACATGGTCATATTGCATACTCATTTGCACATGGCAAGGTTCAACGTCTTTCAGATGAATACATATGGATAACTTCTTGAGTACTCGTTTGGACATGGCACATATGGATTATTTATTAGATACTCATTTGGACGTGGCACATATGCATTACTGTTGAGTACTTGTTTGGACGTGATCACCATTCCTGGATGCCCATTTTCTTGGTTACTTCTAGATGTTCTTTGTAATCTCGGATGCTTGTCTTTTCGGTTGTTCAGTACTTTCAGATGCAAAGAGGCTATTATTTCATTCCCGCAATGATTATGTAAGATGTATCTAATCCACACAAGCTTGCCTCTTGTCATATGTGTGTGGCTTATTCGTGTTGCATTTTTTGTTGTTTGATACTTCTGGCTGCCCAATTTTTTGGTACTTCTAGGATGCCCAATTGTTCATATTTCTAGTTGTTTGGTACTTTCCATGGCCCACTTGTTCGGTACTTCTGGGATGCTCAATTGTTTGGTACTTTCACATGTCTAGATGCTCCTTGTGTTTCTAGATTATTGGTTCTTGATTTGCAGGATCATTATGGGCTCGTACTTTTTACTGTTTGGTACTTCCGGCTGCCCAGTTGTTCGATACTTCTAGGATGCTCAATTGTTCGGTACTTTTAGATGTCTAAATGCTCGTTGTGTTTCTAGATTATTAGTTCTTGATTTGCAAGTCTATCATTATGGTTGTTGAGAGGAAGAGAAAGAGGAGAGAGACCGACACAAGTGTTGCTCCCAAGAAAGTGATTCTATTCATAGATCATAGGCATATATATATAGTTGAGGACTAGGCTGAGTTAGGGCAAGCTATATACAGCTCCAACACCCCCAGTCAAACTAGGCCCTCTAGCTGTGGATGAAAAAACCCTTGGGGAGTACAAGGGGAAAAACCGAGCCACTATATATATATGTGAAAATATATATACAAGGATGGCCATATGCCAATTTGAATGATACAATGTAATGTTGGATGATACAGTGAAAATTGCATGTGGATAGTACAAGGGCATAAGACAAGCACTTGTCCATAGTACAATTCAAGGTATAGCAACTATGTTTGGTGCATGATACAGTGCAAAGTATGTGTGAAAAATAGAAAAAGCTTCTTGGAACTCTCAACTTGTTTGACATAGTGATGATGCATAATCAGGGCTTGATATCTTCAAGTTCGATGTTTAAGCTCTGCACTTGAATAGTAGAGCTTGTTGTCTCCAAGTTCAATCTGGTCAAACCTCCTCAAACCTTTATAATCATGTCTTCATGTTTTGCACAATTCATCCACATAAAATGACCGATTTCATGCAGTTTCTATTGTACCTGCAAGGATGAATGTATGAGGAAATTGCTTCAGTCACTCCAAAGATGAGTATGGAGGGGCGATTTGAGATGTCCACAAAGCCAGGGCTGAAATGTCTCTTGGGTAGTGTAAGAAAGCCATAGCAACACAATAGGAAGGCCCATAAAGTTCCTGCAAATCAAGAACCAATAATCCAAAAACACAATGAGCATTCGTGATCAGCACGATCGTAGTGCTTTTTGCCAAAAATACCTCCATTTTTTTATCAACAAGTTCTACTTTTCTCCAAAAATATCGTGGTTTCGTGATCAACAAGCTCAAAGCACTTTCTTGGCATGCATGCTATTTCTAGTATACTCCCGTCTCACATTCTATCCTTTTTTGGGGTATCTTGAGTTCTATATTTTCGGAGCGACCATTGTATTCTTGATCATTGACGTGAGCTCTAACAAACGTATTCTCCTAAAGTATGATGGCAATGTTTATAATCATCAACGGCTTTCCGTCTAGCCAACAATCTGTTCCTCTGTTTCAAGGACACGGTTTTCCTGGTTGGAAAGTGAAGATGTTATTGATACTCAAAGGTGATTTGATGCAACTCCGAATCATGCTCTTGTGACTCAAGGCCTCTCTTTGAGCAATGGAGATCTGACTCTGCTCATTGGCATTCTCGTGATAAAGCAGCTCGTTGGTATATTTTATCTACTCTACATGATTCTCTTATGCTGGATGTATTTGCCCTTCCTTCTTCTCATGCAATATGGAAATATCTCGTTTCTACTTTTGAGAAGAAATCTATCACATAGATTCTTTATCTTTGTAATCTTTTGAGCACTCCATACAAAGATGGAGCTCCTATGACAACTCATATTGACTCATTCAAGAATATCGTCAATCAAGTTGCTGCTGCTGGTGCACCTGTTCCACGAAATCAATTGGTGACCTATCTTCTCGACACAGCCCAGGATCCATTATATGATAATATTGTTACCATCCTTTCCAACAAAAGCGATATTGATTTTGATCAAACATGTATTTCTTTGATTGAGTACGCTCAACAACATGAGCATCGTAAAGACCCTCATGAATCTGTCATGATAACAATGGATGATGCAGATTCAGAGATAGCTTGTGTTGCTTGCAAGCGTCCTTTCTTCAAATATGGACGTGGTGGTTATGGACATGGTGGTCATCCATATAGAGGTGGCAATTCTTCTCGTCTCAAATATCCTGAGAAACATTGTGTTGAGATATCGAGCTCCGCTTGTGATATGCCAGGGTGACCGTTGTGCATTTATGTCACCGACTTGTAAGCTGCAGATGCGGTTCGTACACCACCCATGAATAATAGTTGGATGACAGCTATCCTTATGTACTCTAGTTCATGGCTCAGTTAGTATGCCACCTTAGTTAGCTGAGTTTGGTTTGACACCCACATATAGGGTTCTTCTATTTCTTTGTACTACAGTTATTTTGGTTTTCACAACTAAGAAGAGGAAATCTGTTTTCAGCCTCCACCTTTGTGTGTATTCCCCCATTGTGTATGTGAGAAAGCCACAAGTGAGACTCCTTCTTTCTCTCCCACTTTCTTCACATGGTATCAAAGCCTGGCTCATGATAAGGAGCTCAAGAAAGCAAACCAAGTTCGTGCTTTTTTGGTAAGAGGACCAGTGTTGCTTTCCTTTTTCGAGTTTGGGAGCAAATCTCTACAAGTAGCACAGCCGGAAAGTGCAAGAGTGCATTGTCTCAGATTGAGATGCCCTTTGTAGTGTGGCGAGAGGGCAGTATATGCTGCGGGACAAGGCGATGCCCTTGGTGACTTTATTTTTCTGATTTGAGGCCATTTTGGGGCCCATTTTGGAGGTGGAAGTTCTCTGCAAGCATTGAGAAAAAGGCCCTATTTTTGCTGTGCGACCACTGCTCCGCAGGTCGGTGAAAAGTTGCCGCAAAAAATGTATCGTATGCCTGTGCACAGAGATACTGGGAGTTACAGAATCATCCTTATTGCCTATTCATGCAAAATCGTCACTAGGAAGTGACTGTGTGGTCAAATACCACTTTCGTCAATTTTACAAATTTGCCCTTGTGAGGCAGAAGCTGTGTTTTTTGCAGTGACAGAATATTTTACAGTGTTCTGTAATGGCGTCTGATTCTCTTTCACAGATTGTCACTGAAAAGCTTGACAAGAACAACTTCCAAGCATGGAATTTTAGAATGACAAATTTCCTTATGGAAAAAGGCTATTGGGAGTTCATTACAGGAAATGAAGAAGAACCAGTTCTTCCTAATGTTCCCAATCAACAGGAAATGCAGGCATTTAAAGGATGGCATGAGAGAGCCAAAAAAGTTATGTACTAGATGTCTATCAGTATTTCAGATTCTATGATTGTGCATATTCAGGATGCAAGTATGCCAAAGGAGGCATGGGATACTTTGGCAAAAATGTACAGCACAAATACGCAAGCTAAGAAAATGCAGCTTTAGCATGAGTTGCACAATGTGCAGAGAGAAAATATGAGCATCAATGACTACCACATGAAGGTGAAGAAAATTGCAGATGCACTTGCTTCCACCATTGGGTCGCCAGTGGAAGATGATGATTTAGTTTTTGTGACCTTGAATGGTCTAGGAAAGGATTATGCACAGTTCTGGACATCCATTGCCGTCCGTGAAAAATTTCCTGGTTTTTTGGAGTTGTTTGCTCTTCGAATTTCTGAAGAGCAGAGAAATGGTGGTGCATCTTCTTCAAGAGGAACTTCAAAAGAAATTGTCTTCTACTCAAATGCTGGAAGAGGTAGAGGTAGAGGTAGAGCATGCCAATTTGAAGGCCGTGGTAGAAATCATAATATGCAACAAACTCAAGAAAACCAGTCCTATGAAGGAGGTAACTCTAGAGGTAGGGGGAGCCAAAGAGGTCGTGGTGGATGGCAGAGAGGCCAAAATGCAAACATCAATGTTGAATGCTACTACTATGGTAAAATGGGTCATATGGCTAAAGACTGCTATAAAAACCAGAATGACATCATGAATGGAAAATTACAGCAAAGGAATTATGCATCTTCTAGTAGACGGGGTGATGACAGAAATGAGCATCTATTTATGGTGCAGCACATGAGTAATTCTGTGACAAGTGCAGAAGAAAGCAATGATGTGTGGTATGTTGACTCAGGTGCATCAAACCACATGACAGGTCATGTAGAATGGATGAAGGATGCAAGGAAAATGGAAAGACCAGGATTTGTGGAGACTGGTGATGATACTGCACATCCTATTGTGCAGATTGGTAAAATTCCTTTGTCTATGCAGGATGGGAAAAAGAAATACCTGTCTGATGTATTTCATGTCCCAAATATCTCCAAGAACCTGGTTTTTGTTGGTCAAATGGTTGAGCAGGGCTTGCAGGTTAGATTTAATCCTCATGGATTCTTTGTTGAGGATATGAAAAATAACAGTCGCTTGATAGCAAAAGGAAAGAAGAAGGGCAGGATGTTTACATTGGATGCAGACATGCCTGAATTGAGTGCAGCAATGTTTGCACATGGGACCGGTGTAGTTGAAGATATTAATATCTGGCATAAACGCATTGGTCATGTTAATGTACAATGACTTAAATCAATGCAGGCCCAAAATATTGTTGCAGGATTGCCTAAATTCAAGGTTGCACAAATGCATAAGGTATGTGAAGCTTGTCAATTTGAAAAACAGGCAAGGAAACCATTTCCTAGACATGTTCAAGAGAGTAAGAAGCCATTGGAATTAATCCACTCTGATGTGTGGACTACTAAAGCTGCATCTATTGGAGGTTGTCATTATTTTGTCACTTTTATTGATGACTACAGCAAAAAAGTTTGGGTGTATTTTATGAAAAAGAAAAGTGGTGTTTGGGCATTTCAAAGCTTTTGAAGCTATGGTTGAAAAAGAAATAGGCCTACAAATCATGACTTAAAGTAGCAATATTCATGTAGGCATACCCCATAGCAAAATGGACTTGCAGAAAGGAAAAATAGGCATATTGGAGAGGTATCTCGGGCCATGCTAAATGAAAAAGACCTACCAGATTATTATTGGGCTGAAGCAGTTACTACAACAGTTTACATAATGAAGAGGATCCCACTCCAGCAATTTATGACATGACGCTAGAGGAGATGTATACTGGTAGGAAACCAGATATTTCTCATTTGAAAATTTTTGGCTGCATTGCCTATGTTCATGTCCAGATGAGTTGGTCCAAGTTGGATCCAAAGGCTGAGAAGTGCATCTTTATTGGTTATTCTCTACAGCAGAAAGGGTAAAGATGCTATAACCCTTCTAGTTGTAAGTTTACAGTGAGCGGAGATGTTGTTTTTGATGAGATGAGTAGTTGGTATAAACCAGTAAATATGATTGATGATGTAGATGCACAAAATGGTAATGTTGCACATAATTCACAACAGCAATCACAAAATATTAGTGGACCTGCAGTGTCCTCTAGCAGTGGTTCACATACTTTGCCATGGATAGGCAGATTGAGATCAGGAGAATCTCCTCAAAGCAATGCAGATAGTGGTATGCAGGTATCACGAAAAGGAAAAGAGAAGGTAGATCAGCCCATGTTTGATGTGAATGCAGGTCACTCTTATGTGGATGGTGAATCCAGTCGCTGAGAACAGAGCATTGATGATGAGTTGGGTATTCCTTCTATTGTTACACCTAGAGTAAGGAAGACCAGGGATGTTTTGAGAGCACCTGGAAGTGAGCCTATTTTGCACACGTCTAGTAGAGCTAGGTATCCTATGGATAGGCTAAAATATGATGGATTTAGAGCCATTCACTATGCCTATATGGTCAAAGTGATACAAGAACCAGAACCCACTTCTTTTGAGCAAGCCATGGGAAAAGAAAAATGGGAGAAAGACATGGATAAAGAAATGGATGCCTTGGAAGCAAATGCTACATGGGAATTGGTGCCTTTGCCTAAAGACAAGAATGCAATTGGTTGTAAGTGGGTTTATAAGGTGAAGCACAATGCAGATGGTTCTGTGAACAAAAACAAGGCAAGATTAGTTGGAGATTAGTTGTCAAGGGGTATACACAGACATATGGCATTGATTATGAAGAAACATTCAGTCCGGTTGCAAGGATGGCAACTTCTTGTCACTATTGGCTTTCAGATTTCCAAGGTAGATTTCTCACTTTATGTGAGAAAAACAGAGATAGGTATTATGCTGCTGTCATTTATGTTGATGATTTGATCATCACAGGTGATAGTGATGAAGATATCCTTCATGTGAAAATGTTATTGAAGCAAAAGTTTGAGATGAAGGATTTGGGAGAGCTACGTTATTTCTTGGGCATTGAGGTGATTAGATCACCAAGTGGGATACGGCTCTTGCAGAGGCAATATGGATTGGACATGCTATCCAAATATGGGATGACAGGCAGTAAGCCTATTTCAGTTCCTTTGGAGCAGAATGTGAAGTTGAGCGCAGATGCAGGTGAGCTCCTGGAAGACCCTACTATGTACAGGCACATAGTAGGAAGTTTGATTTATATGACTATTACCGGGCTACATTTGAGCTATGCTGTTGGATTGGTAAGTTAGTTTATGCAGACTCCAAGGAAACCGCATTTGGATGTGGCTAGATGCATACTCAGGTATGTGAAGTCCACATTGCAGTATGGACTATTTTATGAGATTGGGGTTCAGATACAGTTGCATGGATACACTGATGCTGATTGGGCAGGTAGTATTTCTGATAGATGATCTACCAGTGGATATGTGCTCTCTTTTGGGAGTGCTGCAGTCATTTGGAGCAGCAAGAAATAGCCTATAGTTGCCTTGTACAGAGGCTGAGTACAGGGGTGCAGCAATGGCTGCATGTGAGGTAGCTTGGTTGCATAAGCTACTTTATGATATGCATCAGTCTACAGATGGGCCAGTTATCATTTATTGTGACAACATGAGCAGTATACACTTGGAAAATAACCCTGTCTATCATGCTAGAACAAAGTACATTGAGGTGCATTATCACTATGTGTGGGAGAAGGTTTTACTAGGTCTGATTGATCTAGTTTATGTCAGCATAGAGGATTAGGTAGCTGACATATTCATGAAGGCATTGGGTGCAGAGAAGCTGCGCAAGTTCAGAGACCTGCTTGGTGTGCAGGAATTGGGATTGAGCTCAAGGGGGAGTGTTGAGATATCGAGCTCCACTCGTGATATGCCAGGGTGACTGTTGTGCATTTATGTCACCGACTTGTTAGCTACAAATGCGGTTGGTACACCGCCCATGAATAATAGCTGGATGACAGCTATCCTTATGTACTCTAGTTTGTGGCTCAATTAGTATGCCACCTTAGTTAGCTGAGTTTGGTTTGACACCCACATATAGGGTTCTTCTATTTCTTTGTACTAGAGTTCTTTTGGTTTTCACAATTAAGAAGAGGAAAACTGTTTTCAGCCTCCACCTTTTTGTGTGTTTTCCCCCATTGTGTATGTGAGAAAGCTGCAAGTGAGACTCCTTCCTTCTCTCCCACTATCTTCATACATTGTTCTTACTATGATAAGCATGGTCATGTTATCTCTGATTGTTGGGCTCGGCAATATGATGAGGAACATGGTGTTACCACTAAGCAACCCTGTTTATCCAATAATTCTCGTTGTAAATATTGTGGCAAAAATCATCCATCCTTTCGGTGTTACAAGAGGTGTTATGATCACGAATGTACTCAAGCATATGCTACTCAACAACAAGATGCCCATACGCATCAAGAGGCAAATCATATCTGTTCTTATGTCTCTCTAGAAAGGATACTTCATGTTCGATATGGTTCTACTTTTATTGTTGATTCTAGTGCTACTAGTAATATGACATATCAATCTCAATGGTTACATAATTATCATGCTCTTCCTCACAAGAAATTGGTTTATCTTGCTGATGACACTACTTGTCAAGTCATGGGTGTTGGTGATTTATATCTTGGCACTTTTTCTTCAACAAGAGTCTTGTGAGGCATTCTCCATGTTCCAGATCTTCAAAGAAATTTTCTTTCTATTGAATGACTTGTTGATCTTGGTCTCTTTATTGGCTTTGACCACACATAGTGTTGGATTGAAAAAGATGGACATACTATAGCAGTTGCTCCTCGGAATGGTAACCTCTTTCAACTTTCCTTAAATGATGATATTGCTAATGTGGTTATAGCCCCTGGTGATTTGGACTGCAAGCTATGGCATCATCATTTTGTTCATTCAAATTTTGCCAAGCTACTTGCTATAAATCATCATGATCTTGTGGATGGTATGAATCTCCCAGCTCTAATGGGCCTCTGTGAATATTGCGCTCTTGGCAAGCATCATTGAAAACCCTTTCATGCATCTACTTCAACTCATTCATATGCTTTATTGGATCTTGTTCACACTAATATATGTGGACCTTTTACTCCATTCAAGTCTTTCTATAGGTATTTCATCACTTTCATTGACGATTGGTCAAGATATACAACTGCATTTCTCTTGCAACATAAGTCAGAGGCCTTATCAGTATTCAAGCAATATAAAACTATTGCAGAACTTCATACTAGTTTTTGGATCAAGACAAGGTGTAGTGACAACGATGGAGAATATATTTCTAATCTTTTTAATGATTATTGCATTGAGTGTGGCATTCATCGTGAATATACTGTTCAATACTCTCCTCAACAAAATGCTCATGCAGAGCATAAGAATCGCACTTCTCTTGATGCTATGTGATGTATGGTCCTTCATTCTAGATTATCTTGAAGCTTTTCAGCCATACATCACATACAACTTCATCTTCTAGTTAGATACCAATCACAGCTTGGACAGAGGAGACTCCTTCTATATTACATTTTCAAACTTTTAGTTGCATTGCTTATATTCATGTACCAAAAGAGACACAGAAAAATCTAGATCTTTCGGGCAAAAAGGTCATATTCATTAGATATTCTCTGAATTCTAAAGGCTATAAATTCTATGATCCCTCTTCTAAGAAGGTGATACTCAATCGTGATGCCATATTCAATGAGCAGTTAATGGGAGGGGCATGGTCTAGCGAGGATGCAGAGGGCACTGAGTCCTTACTTTCTGCCTTTCCTTTTCTATATTTTGATAATGATTCCACTTCTGATGTCATTACTACTCATTTATCTGATGCCATCATTGCTACTCCATCTGCAAAGCAATGTGTTGACAATCTTGATTTGGATCCTGCACATACACATGCCTCTAATGATAGTGTTGATATTTATGTTGATCTGCCTATTGATTTTGAACATGGTTCTACTCATGATTGTGTTGATGACTTTGAAATCATTGATCATGCAATGGTTGCTCATGAAGACCCTACTACTTATATAGAAGCTATCTCTTCTGCACAAAAGAGTTAATGGCAAGAGGCAATGGAAGCTGAATATGATTCTTTGATCTCTAAAGGTACATGGGTTCTTACTGAACTACCTCTTGGTCGCACTCCTATCAAATGTAAGTGGGTTTATAAAACCAAAACTAAACTTGATGGTCCTTTTGACAAGTTTAAAGCTCGTTTGGTTGCAAAAGGATACTCACAAATTGTAAGAGTTGATTATCATGATACTTTTTCATCCATTGTTCGTAGCACAAGTATTCAGGTACTCTTGGCTTTTGCTACTCAATTTGATTTGGAGATTCATCAAATGGATGTGAAAACTGCTTTTCTTAATGGAGATCTTAAAGAGGAGATTTATATGGAGCAACCAGAAGGGTTCATACTTCCCGGTCAGGACCATCTTGTTTGTCACCTTCATCGTGCTCTTTATGGTCTAAAACAAGCTTCCTATTCTTGGTACATGAAAATTGATGAGTTTCTAACATCTCAAGGTTTTAACTCTTGTTTCTTTGATCCCAACTTATATGCCAAATGTGATGGTGATCTTTTTGTCATTCTTGCTCTTTATGTGGATGACACCATACTTGTTTCCAACAATCTCAATTTCTTGCAACATGTCAAGAAAATCTTATCCTCAACATTTGATATGGTTGATACTCGATTGACTCATGATGTTGAAATGCAGATTGGGCATTGAGCTCTCACTTCTCTATGCGGTCTACAAGTGGCATTGCCACCAATGCCACCTGTAGACCGCATAGAGAAGTTAGAGCTTTTCTCTATGCGGTCTACAAGTGGCATTGCCACCAATGCCACTTGTAGACCGCATAGAGAAGTGAGAGCTTGCCCAATCTACATCTCAATATCATGAGTCAATCGAGTATCAACCATATCAAATGTCGAGGATAAGATATTCTTGACATGTTGCAAGAAATCGAGATTGTTGGAAACAAGTATGGTGTCATCCACATAAAGAGCAAGTATGGAAGTCTGATTAGGGCATTTAAGTGCTCAGAATGAAGAGCATGATGAGAGCTACACTATGCAAATCGACCTACAATCCATTTGCCACTGATAACTTTCTCAAATTTGCACCAGAGACCTCCAAAAAACCACATCAAGTTAGACATGTCAAAATCGAAAAGAGAAAATAAGCGATGAGATACTGAAAGCGCTATGTAATCAAATCAACAACGAATACTTCCTATCTTTCTTCATTACAGTGAGCATACAATAGCAAAACCTTTGTAGCTCTGATACCATGTTGAGAGAGAAGAAGAAGAGATGATAGACACACCAAATAGACTCCCAAAGATTGATTCATATTGATCACTAGTTACATATATATAGGTGAGACTTAGTTCAAGTTAGGGCAAGCTATATATAGCTCTAACAGCTTGCATATCAAATATGTCACATTGTAAGATATCTCTCAATGTTTCAAAGTCTCCATGTGGATATTTTAAATGTACTTCAAGATTTACAACCTTGGTGATTATCACTACACATCTTCTCTCACCACAACATTGGAGATGACACACATTCATAGGATCAAGACTATGAATTCGTCCAAAAGCCACCACTTCATTCTTCTTATACAACACCACATCCATACCCTCTGTTAGGGTGAATACATGTTTTAGGTACAAAAATAGATGAGCAATTAAAAAAAAGACAATAAATAATCATTGAGCTTATTTTTACTTTAAACTTTAAACAATTATTACCAAAACATCTTAACCACCGTAAATCCTAAACTTTAAACATTTAATCCCTAAACCCTAAATCCTAAGCTCCTAAACACTAAATCCTAAACCCTAAATCCTAAACCCAAAACTCTAAATCCTAAACCCTAAATTCTAAATCCTTAACCCTAAACCCTAAACCCTAAACCCTAACCCTAAAATACAACCAAAATTTACTGAATTTTTTTTATTTGTGCAATAGATTGGATAATAGGTTGGGGGGTATATCCAACCTGTTGCACAAATCAAGAAAATTCTTGGTTTGTGCAAGGGGTTGGATATATCCCCCAGGTATATTACACAGGTTGGATATACCCGGGGGATATATCCAACCTATTACACAAATCAAGAATTTTCTTGATTTGTGCAACAGGTTGGATATACCCCCCAACCTGTTGCAATAGGTTGGGGTCACCCCAACCTATTGCTTGAGCAACACGTTGGGGGATATATCCAATGTGTTGCACAAATCAAGAATTTTCTTAACTTGTGAAACAGGTTGGATATATCCCTCAACCTGTTGCTCAAGCAACAAGTTGGGGTCACCCCAAGCTGTTGCTTGAGCAACAAGTTGGGGGATATATCCAACCTGTTGCACAAAGCAAGAAATTTCTTAACTTGTGGAACAGGTTGGATATATCGCCCAACCTGAATTTCTTGATTTTTGCAATAGGTTGGGTGCACCATTAACCTGTTCTACTTGCAACAGGTTGGGGGATATATCAAACCTATTGCACAAATTGAAAAAAATCATTAAATTTTGGTTGTATTTTAGGGTTAGGGTTTAGGTTTAGAATCTAGGGTTAAGGATCTAAGGCTTAGGATTTAAGATTTAGTGTTTAGGGTTTATGATTATGGTTTTAAGGTCTAGGATTTAGGACTAAGGGTTTAGGGTTTAGGGTTAAGGATTTATGATTTAGCATTTAGGGTTTAGGATTTATGATTATTATTTTAAGGTTTAGAATTTAGGGTTTAGGTTTCAGGGTTTAGGGTTTAGGGTTTAGGGTTTAGTATATAAGGTCATGAGCTTAGAGTCTAGAATCTAGGGTTTAGGATATGTAAATTAGGTTTTAGAATTTGAACTATAGGGGTTAGGGTTTAAGGTTTAGGATTTAGGGATTAGAACTGTTATATACGTTTCAGAGCTTAGATTGTATAACCTAAGATTTAGGAAACTTTCGGATTAACAATTTAGGGTGTAAGATCTAAGGTATATAGACTATATAAAATATGCATTCCAAAGTATTTAGATTAGATATATATAGACTATATATTATATGCTTTCCAAAGTGTTTTGTTTATATCCAATACTAGGTACGATCCTTTAGAAAGGCTTTACTTTAAGTAATTATAAGTCTACCTAGTCAAAGTATCCTACTGATTAGGGACAAGCACATAGGCTAAAAGCACACCGATTCGTGTTTTCTTACATTCATCCTGCATGGTGTATCAAAAGTATGTGATAAGAAATATTCAGAAGAAATATGTATTCCATATCATGGATTCATACCATGGATATCTGGTGGTTGCTAAAGTAGGAAAATGATATGGATTCAATGATACTGTAGTTTTGTGCAAAGCCTTAAACAAAGTTTAAGGCTTTTGCAAAGTATTACATATTGTAACAAAGATAAGCAAGTATGCTAAACCTCTTCCAGATTCTATGGTTTTAAATACCTACCGTACAAATGCATTATCTAATTCTTCATTCTTCGACTAACAAGTATTATACACATGGAAGAAAAGCATACATGCTAAAAGCACGTGTGTAAAATTTTATATTTCCTTATTTTTTAAATTAATTCAATTCTTTGATTGACTACTTTTTAAAATTTAAAGGTTATTACTATATAATATACATAATTTTAAATGTTATTAATGTATAATATTAATAATTTATATATATTTATTTAAATTTATACAATAATTACATTCTAAGGGAGGGTTAATCCCCTCCCTTAAGTGGGGGCCCTTTGGGCCTCCAAAAAAAAAAAAAGATGATAAAAAATTTTAATTTTAAATAAATAAATAAATTTTAATAATTTAAATAAATTAATTAAATTTAAAAAAATAAAATAAAACAAAATAAGATAAAATATATTATATTAAATTTAAATAAAAATCAAATAAATAAAAAAAATTTAAATAAAATAAATAATTAAAATAATTTAATTTAATTTAATTTAAAAAATAAATTATATTATATTATATTTAAATTAAAAATTAAAAATTAAATAAATAAATAAATAAAATTTAAATGTTTTTTAGAAAAATTAAATTAAATTTTAAATATATAGATATATAAATAAATAAATTTAAATAAAGAAATAAAAATTTTAAAAAATCAACTAAATTTCAAAAAAAATTAAATTAAATTTTTTATCTATGTTTATAAAATATTTTGAATTAAATTATTTATGTTAAAAAATATTACATTAAAAAATAGTGTCTAAAAAATATATATTTTAAAAAATATATTTGAACTTTTGAAATTTTAATTAGTTTTTAATTTTTAATATTTAAATATTTAATTAGTAATTTTTTTAATATTTTAAGTTTAAAAATCATTATAATTCTCATTTTTTGTTTTTGATTGCTTTGCAGAAAACTATGGCTTCGAGTTTTGGTTCCAAGGTGTCTGTCAAATATCTTGAACATGCTTGGTGTTTTATGGAGCGTAAATCAAAGTATTTTTTGGTGATCACTGCTGATAATGTGTCAAGCATGAAATATTCTCCAGAGGTAGTAAGAAATGGTGGCATGGTCTCAACCATCAACATTAAAGAAAACAATTTGATAGAAGTTGTGTGCAAAGGGAAGAATGACGATGTGGTCTACAAGTTATGAGTTATGCACAAGCACTTCTTGAAGCCCTTGCCAGATTCAATTGAGGGATCCCAAGAATTACTTAGTGTCTTGGAAGCATTGAAGAAAATGTGGGATGCATTTCCAAGTGGTGGTGTTTTACCTTCAGCAACAGTAAGTAGTACGCCATCTATAACATGTAGCCCTCAAGTTGTATCGCCAATATCTGTGGCAATAACTATGGTATCTCCAACAAGAGTAACTACAATATCTATGGCAGTAACTATAGTATCTCTAACTGTACCTTCATCATCAACTGCTGCAACTACAGGAACAAGAAGGAGTGATTGTGGAGCAGATTCAAGTTCCACAGCTATTCCTAGAAAGAGATCCAAAATAACTCCTACTCCATGTGCAGATCGTTCAAGTGCAAGTTATTTAAAACTAGGCGAAAAATTGGATAGTGATGATCAGGAGGATCCGCAAGAAGAAGATACAAGTCTTGCAGAATTTTCTATAAGTGTGGCAAACTTACATCCTCCAGAGGATGAGGGGTACATTTGGGGATTTTCACAATTTAGCATGGCCACAATGCTTATTAATCAAGCTTCGTTGTTCACAAATTAAAGAAAGCTAGATAAGACATTTGCATGCAAATTGTATGAAGATACGAGGAAAACAAGAACTCCAGTTGCCATTAATATCACTCTTTATCCTATGGCATTTAAGAGACTTTAAGAAGATGATCCTACATTGCCTAATGTCACATTTCAAAAGCGCATGGACTTTCTTGATGCTTTTGAGAACTTTAGAAGGAATGACTTTGTTCGTGAAGAGGCTTTGTACCAAAGCCGACATGGGACTTACATCGAGAAGAGATACATGTTGGCAAAGAATAGGTTCTTAGAAAGATGCAGATTTGAGCCCATTGATGGGCAACACTTTTGTGAAGCTTGCAGGATCGCCCTTGATGAGGGAACAAAAGGAAACTTGCAACAGATTGAGTGGAAGGAAAAGTTTCAACGGCAAACTTACATCCTCCAGAGGATGAGGGGTACATTTGGGGATTTTCACAATTTAGCATGGCCACAATGCTTTTTAATTAACCTTCATTGTTCACAAATCAAAGAAAGCTAGATAAGACATTTGCACGCAAATTGTATGAAGATACGAGGAAAACAAGAACTCCAGTTGCCACTAATATCACTCTTCGTCCTATGGCATTTAAGAGACTTTAAGAAGATGATCCTACATTGCCTGATGTCACATTTTAAAAGCGCGTGGACTTTTTTGATGCTTTTGAGAACTTTAGAAGGAGTGACTTTGTTCATGAAGAGGCTTTGTACCAAAGCCGACATGGGACTTACATTGAGAAGAGATACATGCTGGCAAAGAATAGGTTCTTAGAAAGATGCAGATTTGAGCCCATTGATGGGCAACACTTTTGTGAAGCTTGCAGGATTGCCCTTGATGAGGGAAGAAAAGGAAACTTGCCACAGATTGAGTGGAAGGAAAAGTTTCAACGAGTCATTTGTCATGTATGCATATTTAACGATGACTCGAAGTACATTCTAGAATCAGAAAGGCTAAATTTTGCTCCATTTAGGTTGAAAAAAAACTCTTCTTTTTTTGAGATCCTGATAAAGGCAAGGGAGTTATGGGTGGGCTATGGAAAGCCACAAATAGTGAAGGGCAAGAGACCTACATCTGAGTACATGGCAAAGAGGACTCGGTTCTATAGATGCTTGAAAGGTGTTGTAAGCAATACACAAGGCGTACCAAGTAATAAGGTGAGGCAAAGGATCTGAACACTGCCATTACAAGATACAAGGATGTTACTTGCATTGTCTTCCATAAGGACTCAGTGTTTCAGAGCATCGTGGATGTTTGCCAAGCATATGAAACAAGAAAGATATCCTTTGAGGCACCAGAGCACACTGCAACTCAGAGGAAAGAAATAATGAAACCGATGTCTATTGTTTGATGGAGAGTATTAAGGTTTGTTCCAAATGCAATAATAGAAGAAGTATGCAAGAAGATCCTAAGCGGTGACTGTTTCTTTGGAAAGAAGAGCAAGCATAGAAACTTGGATGAAGTGGTCACCCAAATGATTCAAAGTGACGCTGCTCTCTTGGAATTATTGTTTTTATTGAAATCTGATGATGAGTTAGCTGGCAAGTCAATTGATGTGGATAAGAAGAAAGCACTTAGCCTAGGTCAACTCCTTGATAAGACATGGGCTAGAAAGTGATTGGCTTCAATGGATGCAGATGCCACACCAACAAAGGATCTAAGAGCTAAAATGCCAAAGGTTGTTGAGACAGAATATATGGACATCAAGAAAAAGGCCTTGCAATCCACTGTCCAAGGTAGAGCAATTGGTGGTTTACATGATGGTTCTCCATTCAGCTTCTCCTATGATATCTTGCTATCAAAGAATGATACAAAATTTGCACAAATCAATGGCATTGATACAGAGCATTTCATAACAATGAGCAATCATGCTTGGGAGAAGCCATGTGTATTTTTCATTGATGAATTGCAAGACCTTACAGTGTCACGGATAGTTAAACTTGTGTGGTTTATCATAGAAGGTCCTATGGCAGATAAGAAAAGATCAACGTTGGTCCTGTTCATGAGACAAAATCACAAAGGGATCATGCCTTGTATGAGAGTTTCTACATTTGGGTATTTACTTTCAAAAGTATACCATGGTATAGTCCTACTCAATCATATGACTATCTTGGAAGGCGCTGCCATTCAAGTGTTGCAGCCTTTCTTGATGTGCTTCTTATCCAGGGGTTGTGGCAATCTAATCAAAATTCCTTTGACTCTCGAGCTTCATTACTTTGAGGACAATAAGATTAAAATGGTGGATTACAGAAAGCTAATGCATCCTGATATGATACTAGAGATGATAAAGAATTTACTAAATGATGGGTAGGAAGTAGCATTGTATCGAATGGGTTTTGCTTGCTGAGAAATTGCTATACCAAGGAAGAAATGTAAATGTCATTGATACCCCCCATTAGATTGAGTTCTTTGACACATATTACAATTGCACTACCTTCTTTGAAGAGGAAAATGTCAAAGAAGAGGGTAGTGAGGAAAATGTCAAAGACGAGGGTAGTGAGTCTGAGGGTGATGATTCTAGCTCAGGTGATGATGAGGATGAAAGATATGAATCCAATGACTTATGCCAAGAAGAAATCCGCACAAAGAATAAGGGTGATCAATTGTCAACTAGAGTCAAGGAGGTTCTACTCATCATACGAGAAGGCCCGTGGCAGTAAGAAGTAGTAGTACAGCACATCATAAGAAAAGGTAAGGCTAAAGAGGTGGAAGCACTTCCCTTGAAATTAAAAGTGAGGAAGGTACCCTTGATCTTGGGTGAAGTACATGCAAGTGGATCAAGTAAGGAAGCCTTACCCAAAGTAGGTATGGATGAGGCAAAGCATGACGAGGAGGAGTTACTAGGAGGCATAGATGGTTCTTCAACCATGACCTTACAGACTCCAGAGTAGCCTACTAGTCAGGTGCTGGGAACTAAAGAGCAAACTACTGAGGACCTTGCTACCGAGACTCCAGTCTTAGAGCAACCTATTAGTCAGGACCTTGGTAGTCAAGGGCGCATTAAGGACATTGGTACTGTCTTAGAGAAGCCTATTAGTTAGTCATCATTGTCATGGTCGCGCTAGCCTAATCCATGGCCCTCGTGAGATATGCTTGATCCCTGGCCCTCGTCAAAGCCATGTAAGCCAAATCCCTCGTGATCACTGCTCACCTCTGCTGATGGGACATTCGAGCTTGCACTCTAAGAGTGAAACCATATTAATTGGAAATTAGATTGGAACTTAAAGAATAAAACAATTTAAAAAGTGAGATTACTAGTAGGAGTAGACTTATACCATGCGAGCAGCCACCTCAACCCAATCGACCATCACTCCCATGGCCTCCATCTCAATAAACCACGGCTTTGTTCCTATGCGGAATGCACGTCTCACCTCTTTGTATGTGGGAAGGAGACCAATCACAGCTTGTTGTGGGCCCAATTTATGAGAGTTAGATAAAATGCATGCAATATGTAATAAAAAAATAGAATAATAAATCAAATGAGAAGAAGTAGACTTACCACGGTCTCCTCAAATGCTAACTATCCACTTGCACAAAAGTGTGAAGTACCTACAGAGTCCAGCCGTCTCCTCGCCGCCCCCCTCTGGCTCTTGAACTTTTTGGGATGTACTGCTTCTTGAAAAACTTCTAGTGAGCTTTGTCTGCCTAGCTGGATTTAGCCTTGCCTTTTGTGATGGAAGTACACAAGGTTGACCTATGATGCTTCAAGACATACAATAGATGTTATCATAGATAATTGCCATGTCAAAAGTGTGTGTGTTGATGGGGGAGCCGCATGTAATATCATGGTGCCCTGAATCATGAAGAAATTGAAGTTGAAATGTACAAGGCATTCCTCCACTCGAATCAAGGTAGCAGATGGTCGACGACTCACCACCCTGGGAGTCATTGAGGATTTGCCCATCGCTGTCAATGGGTTGACCACCACCATCAATTTCTATGTAGTGGACATTGAAGATATAGGCAGGAGTTACCCAGCCATACTCGGGAGACCATGGTTGAGAGAGAGTGATGCAGTCAACTATTGGAAGAGAGGACACATGTCTTTTGGTGCTTCTAAGGAGAAGATTCTGGTGCAACCAAGTGCCACGGAGCTAGAAGAAGAAGAGGAGCAAGACAGTGATCCTCTCACATACACGGTGTCTAAATCAATGGAAGAATCAGACGGGGGGGAAGAGTTCTCAAAGGAGGAAGTTTACATGATGGGGGTGTCTCCGACCCTGCCACTTGCAGAAAAGATAACACCTAGTCCTCAATAGCTTGAATCTATGCTTTCCCTAGATCTCACTCCAAGTGAGAAAGACAAGTTTCTAGAAATGTTCAAAGATTTCCCTGACCTCTTTGCAACTAGCTACCACCACCTTCGCCATGTGATTGCCATAGAGCACAAGATAGAGCTAAACCCTGATGCAAAGCCTATGGCTCAAAAGTATCGGAGATTAGGGCCCCTACAGACCGATGCTTTGTGCTCAGAGTTGCAAAAACTTGTAGAAGCTGGGCTTATTGTTTCGGTTCACAATACTAAATGGGTTTCACCAGTGGTAGTCACCCCAAAGAAAAACAACAAGTGGCAGGTCTGCATCAAGTATAAGAAACTCAATGTGGCCACCAAGAGGGATCATCATCCTCTGCCCTTTCAAGACCTCATTCTTGAGAAGGTAAGTGGTCATGAGATGTATACTTTCTTTGATGGTTACTCCGAGTTTTATCAAATCAGAATAGCCGAAGAAGATGTGCTTAAAACCACATTTGCCACACCCTGGGGGACATTTGCATTCAAAGTAATGCCATTTGGCCTCACCAATGCTCCGGCTACCTTTCAAAGATTTATGCAGATGGTGTTTGCTCCTTATTTGGGGGATTTCTTGGAAGTGTCTTTAGATGATTTTTGTATATTCTCGTCACGCAAGGAGCACATCATGAAGGTTAGGTTGGCCTTCCAAAGGGTCAATGATGCGAATGGCAGTCTCAATGCACCATTGGAGCCACTCAAGGGAGGTTATTGGGACATATTGTCTCATCCGAGGGCATCAAGCCCGAGAAGGTAGAAGCCATCCTCAAGCTCTCCCCATCAACAACCAAATGTCGGGTACGCTCATTGGTCAATCTAGCAAAATACTATCGCCACTTCATTGATCAATATGCTGCTTTGACATGACCTATGACTATGCTATTAAAAGATGGGGTTGATTTCTCTTGGGATGAGGATTGTGATCATGGGTTTGCACAAATCAAGAATGCTCTAGCTTCAAAACCCATTCTACGCAATCCTGATTAGGTCAAAGACTTTCTATATCAATCCTGGGTTTGGTGAGCACACTCTGGCAGGTATTCTTCTCCAGTAAGGGGAGGATCGGTTCATGTATCATGTTCAATTTGCTTCTTGACAATTGCTCAAAACTGAATGACGCTACTCTGAGGCTAACAAGCATGCCTTGTCTTTGGTGTTTTGTATTGAGAAATTTAAGCATTATGTGGCTGGAAAGCCCTTCATTATAATCTCTAGCAATGGTCTTGCAAAGCAAGTTCTTCAATCACCAAATCCCATGGGCCGGTTGGCCAAATGGTTGGCAATTCTACAAGAATATGATTTTTCTTTCAAAATTGTAAAAGGGGGTTGTTCCAACTTGAAGAATGCTTTGATGTAACCCTTGTAGCGGCCATAGAAGTTGGGGATCCATGGTATGGTGGTATCTACAGGATTCTGACTGCTTTCTCCTTTCCTCCAAAAAGTACTAGCTATGAGAGAGAAGATCCGAAGAGATAGTAGGCGCTACACTCTCTTTGATGGGGTCTTGTACCATCAAGGCATGGATGAGGTACTAAGACGGGCCATTGATGCATATGAAGTGCCTAAGTTATTGAAGCATTATCATGATGGATTTTGTGGAGGCCACTATGCCAGTGACTATACAGCTAAGAAGATTTTACATGCTAGATACTATTGGCTGACCTTGTTCAAGGATGTCAATTTGTATTGCAAAACCTTTGAACCATGCCAATTCTTTGGTAGGAAGGATTTGCGTCTTGGGCAACATCACCCAGTGATGTCCATCCATCCGTTTCAAAAGTGGGGAATAGATTTGTAGGGCCCTTGCCCATGACTGCCCGCAAAAAGAAGTATCAATTGGTAGCCACTCAGTATGTCACTAAGTGGGCTAAAGCTATCGCTCTCCCCACTACAAATGGTAAGGCAGTTTCAAATTTCATATTTGAATGTATCTGCACAAGGTTCGGGACACCCATGGAAATAGTATCTGACCATGGGAGTGCATTCTTAAATGAAGCAGTGGAATTGCTCATGGATCGCATGGGTATTGATCATCGCACTTCTAGCATCTATTATCCATGGGTCAAATGGAGCAGACCAATGGCCTCCTTTGTAAAACCATGGGAAAAATGGCCACAGGGAATAGGAGCTAGTGGGATCAGAAGGTCACTTTTAGTGGTCAAGGCGGACATTGCCTCTTTGCGAATACCCACAGGGTACATGTGTTGCTTGAAAGGAGCATTTTCAAAGTACAATAAGTTTAGTGGGCTTAAGTCCCATGATTGGCACAAGGTCTTACAAGTATTCTAAGTTGTAGGATTAGTATACCAATAATCGTGATGCATTAGTGTAATTATGATTATGTTATATTATTGACATGACTTTTTTGTTGCTTGGATAGTTCATCCTCCCAATTATAGTAAAAGGGTGCTTATAAGAAGCTGTTAGAAATGCTATATTCAAGATTAGTGGTATTGTGAGGTATGCTTACTATCAAATCACATTGATGGCATTTTCTTCAATTTGAGTTGAATAATCTGTAGACTAAGTATGAATATATCTTACATGGGCATGTGAAATAGATGGATATCTCAAAAAGAGATCTCTATATCGAGCATTGAGAAGGCTAGAATGATCTCCATCGAAGCCGTATTCTTGCTTGAGAACCACTTTTCCTTGAGCATTATGACAACTCAAGTGCACTTGCTTGTGCACATAGTTGATGAGGTGGCCATTGCATGTATTGTTCATAGTCGGTGGATGTTTTTTCTTGAGCAATTTTTGAAAACTTTGAATGGATTTGTAAGGCAAAGAGCAAGACCGAAAGCAAGCATGGGAGAGGGATGGCTTGTGCAAGAGTCATTAGTATATATATCACGGAGTTTCTTGCATCCATGGATCCCGATATGCCATAGGTGTGGTAACAAGGATGATGATCACATCGTTGGCAAGGTTCCCCAAGGAAAAGGGATTGAAAGAAAGATGAGCAAAGAGAAAATGGAGAAATTCAATAAGTTTTGTATTCTCAATATAGCAAGGAGATGTAGAAGTGCATTGAGAGATATGAAGCAGCCAAAGTAGAAAGAACAAATGCAAGGAAGACTTTCAGAATAATGTACAGGTGATTGCAACCATATCCACAGGATCTCGCTCTTCTCCCCACTCACATGTCACTTGATTGGCTACAACTAGCTCTGTGTAAAGCCGATCGCAATGGAGAGACAATAAACGAGCACGAGTGAGAGTTATCATATGGGTGTATGATGAATGTAAGTTTCTTACATCTTGATGTAATTAAGTAATTATTTGTGGCAATATATGCTATAAAATAAATGCATCCTCATTGTTTTAATGATGCTCTTTTATAGTACAAAAAGTACATTGCATTATGGTCATATGGATGACATTTTTGCGTGGAAGGCATCGATTCAAAGAGAGTCACGTATGATTGTGGAGTCATGGCTACCTTCACAAAAAATAGCCGAGCAAGTGCTTCGGATACCAATCTTCTCTCCTCGCAGTTGGATTATTGTGGGACCATATGAAAAATCTATGAAATTGATTTCAAACTATTTAGTATGTTCATTCTTGATGTAAAATGGTTTAGAACTATTTACAATGATCTCCATGCGACAGTGAGGAAAGACAATAGTGGTTTCTTTGCAATAGACTCCACCAACTTTGGACCGATGAAAGTGATACTTTTGTTCTTCCCGAGCATTGTGAGCAGGTGCATACTAATTATTTAATTAATCAAATCTTTTTTTTTTTTAGATCCATTGGTACATGTACTGTGACATGAAGTTGGGGGTAATAAAGTTCACGCACCTCTTCACTTCCTGCTGCTTTTGAACTGAGTGTTTTGAACTGAGTGATAGAGATATTCATCACTAGGAAAGAAACATCAAAAAGAAACTTTTGTACCAAGAGACCACACCATACTATCCTCCCTTATATGAGAATGAAGATGGTAACATCCCAAGTGATGTTGTACTCAAGCATAGGGAGAAGGAAAGGAATAGTGAAGGCCATAATCTTAGCAAGCCGGTCTGTGCCAAAATAGAAGAGTGATATGTTGTTCAAAGAAGATCTTGTGGCTCAACATGACATGAATTGATATATGTCAAGGAGTTTGAAGGGGCTAATTGAGTCGAATGGGTAGGTTTTGAGAAAACATTGCACCTCATTCATAGACACCTTTACACTTAGCTTAAAACACTCTCCAAACTATCATAAGACACAGAGACCCACAACTTCCAATAGAGACATGATATAAAATATTCAATCATATATTGAGATGCGCCTTGAAATGGGCTTCGCTCTGATATAAGTTTCATAAGAAACTGAGAAGCGGTCTGAAAAATATGGACAGTTTACTAGACAGGGGTAAAAACTATCTGAAAAAGAAACAGTCTCACACAAAGAGTCATAGATTTTTGGTTTGACATTTGATACATTAAATCAACACAACGAATCAGAGAGCTTCACGCTGATATAAGTCTCGTTCAAATCGGACCACCGAGTGAAAATTTATGAGCAAAATACTGACAGGGGGTCAAACTATCATTAAAAACACCTACTCCTTCTATTGGTGCCAACTTGGGAGAATACTACCTCTATGATTAGACTTCATCAACGATCCAAGTCCCATAGAGGTTGCCTAGGAGAGAAGAAAGATCCCCTTTTGTGGCTTGGGAAATAGATACACCATGTATGCGCAATGAGCGGCCGAATAGACAACACTTTTGAGCACTTTGGAAGAGAAAACAATGGAAAAAGGAAAGAGACACTCAAGAGAGAGAATTTGAAGTGACCTTCATTACCAATAGAGTGAGACTCCACTCCAATGCAACTCAAAATACTATAAACACAAGGGAGAAGAAGAGGTTTCATACGTACAAGAGGGAGCGGAAGCTCCAAGACTACTTGGAGAGAGAATGAACTAGAGAGAGATGGACTCAAGAGTCTACATAAGAGAATATCTACAAGAGGGAGAGAAGGCTCATGGAAGAGGCTTGAGGAGACTAGAGCTATAGTAACATGAGGCCTAATGGTGGAAGAGATGATGAACAAGGAAAAGGAGGGCTCCTTTTATAGAGATTTTGTCACCCTCCTTTACCCATTTACAATTGCTACATGTAGATTCCTTTCCCCATCAATCACATAAGCCCGTATCTCACCATCCATGTCCTTTTTGGCTACTCTTGCCATGTGACCCATCAAAAGATGCTCAAGACTCTTAAAATATTGAGAAAGTCAAGAGTTTCCCCATATGGAGCCCATAGGGACCCTCTCTTTTCCATATGTCCACATCCTCCTTATTCCACATAGGAATTCTAGAAGGATTCCTCTTGACTCCACACTCCTCCACATGCCTTCCACACACTTGGCATGTGATCTCTCTTATATTATTGGAATACATGGACATGAACCAGCCTCTTTATATGAGACTCTTCCTATTTTCTAAAAACCCCATAATATCCCATACACAAATAACTCTCACCCCATATCAAGGTATTTATCATTCATATACATGATATTTACAATGATCCATTCCACTCATCCTATCAATCCCATACAATATCTTAAAAAATAGAAATAAGTGAGAGCCACTAGGCTATCACTTGATACTCAAACTCTTATCAAACACAGAAGAAAATAATACCAATGCCAAATTTAAAAAAATCAAATTTTGGCGTCACATCTCTCCCCCCCCACTCTAGTGATAGAGAGGGTTTGCTAGCCCTCAAGGTAGTCGAGCATAGAAGAATTTAAGGCGATACTCATTGGTGCATTCGGGTATCACCATGCCATCAACATCCTCAAGCTGATAGGTTCCATGGGTGGTAGCAAGCTAAGGGTGTCCACTTTTTGTTCACTCCCCAATCCTAAGGAGGTGGAAAAACAAGCTTTTTAGCACACAGAAATGCAAATCTCACCTACTTCCCTATGGATCTAGTCTTTGAAGTCTTCTGACACAACATCACATTTGCTATTGTGCACACAATCGTATAGTCTGATCGAAAATTCGATGCACACACAAAAAATTTCTTTGTGTCACACGGCATGGTTCCAGGGTGGTCACACGTTTGTCACGAACAAAGAGTGTCATATTAAATTCTAAATTTCTCACTCATTTTAGATTAAATGTTATTGAAACTTTGTAAGTGGTCTCTTTGCATTATGTAGAGCTTAACTTGATTTATTGGTAACTTTTTGAATGATTTATCTAATTATAAATAATTATTTATAATAAATAAAGTCATAAAATACATGCATTTTAGTAGCACACCACATTTTTTTAGTATTTTGAATAATTAAGCAAATCCAATTCGGTGGAAGGTTAGTAGGCACATAAGGGTGTGTGGTTGAATCATCAAATCCCAAATCCAACGGTTAGATTTAGGAAGATTGAAGTTTAATTTTTACTTTTACTCCTTAGAGGATCAACAAAGAATATTAAAAATAAATCTAGTAATTCTCAAACATAACCAAACATTTCAAAAATGTCAATATTTTTAGTCCTCTGCATGATGAATAAGGGGAAAAATTTTTGGTTAAATTTGAGTAAGGGAAACGTACGATATGGCCTCCAACAGTTAAATCTCCCTTTTGTGGGGGAAAAAGGGCCACCCAAGCCTAATACCAAGACAAGGTAGGCTTGGTATTAGGCTTAATGGCAAGCCTTTGGAGTCTACATGCTGCCCATGTGGAAGGCTGAGTTATCAAAACCATGCCACGTTGTTAGACCACGTGGTGCCATCTCATTAAGCAGATGTGACATCACTCCTTGCCATGTCACCTTACATTGCCACACGTGCTGCCACATGTGCCACCTCATCATTCCACATCATCAGCCATGTGATCACACAATGCCACCTTGGCATACCTCCTCAACCTTGCCACGTCACCAATCCCTCCACCTCAATTTGCCATGTCAATCTACCACCTCATGAATGCCAACTCATCATGCCACATCACCTTTCAATGTCATCGAAGAGGCCCAATACCACATCATGACCATGTAGGAAGAGACTATATTACCACATCATGACCATGCATGGTGCCACATCAGCCAGATGTATACACATGACGATGTGCGAGGCATACAATACCTCGATCGAGGTATATAACCTGGGTGAGGCATACAATACCTCGTTCGAGGTATGTGACCGAGGACACCTAGAGATACCTCGATCGAGGTTCATACATACATGCGCAATGCACTGAATACCTCGACACCTAGAGATACCTCGATCGAGGTACATACATACATGCGCAATGCACTGAATACCTCGATCAAGGTATAAGGTCTGATCAAGGTATATGATCGGGGCTCTGGGCATAGCAGACCTCTCCACCAAAACTAAGCCAATTAGTATCAATCTTAGCACCTCTCCACCAATAATAATGAAGAGCAATCTAAGAGCAATCTAGTGGATGAGTTGAGGCTCTCTATAAGACACCACGTTTTGGTTCATTTCACCCATTCTTAGCCATTCTTGCCTCCTCATCACTTTGTCACACCTTCCATCCTACTTTCATTGAGAATGGGTTCTCAAAGCCGTAGAGCTAGTAGACGTGAAAGATGTAGGAACCCCCCCCCAAATCTCATTGACGAGGAGCGCAAGCGGAAGGCTCGTGAGCGCAAGAGAGCCTCTAGAGCTCGAGCTCGCGCTGCCACCACTGATCCACCTCCAGCTCTACCTCTACATCCCACCTCCACCCCCACCCCCACCTCCATTGTCCCCCCATGCTCATCCGCTCCCCTACCTCTAGCCTCCGCACTTCCCCTAGCCACCTACATTTTGGCCTCCACCTCTACCTCTTCCCCCTCCACCCTCCCCCCTCTCCCGTAGGTGGCCACTATTTTCAGCAGATACAGAGGCGTGGTCGCTATATTGAGTTCCAGGAGTACATGGCGGATCAGGAGGCATACATGTATTCTCATCTTGTTGTTGGGATCAAGATTACTTTGAGTCGTGTTCGCACTCGCAAGGTGACATCCACTCCACGATGGCGCCTTGCAGTGGCAGATCACGAGAGCATACTTGCAACTATTGGCATGAGAGCTGATCCTGAGGAGTAGCACATTACATATCATATTTTTTGGGATCATCAGTTGATCAGATTGATTTTTATTGGGTATCACTAGTTGATTACACTTTTTTGTATTCGATATGTATAGGCTCACTGTGTGACCGTACCATTGTAATTTTCATGGACTCATATTTTGTATTTCACTATGATGGCTGTATACACGTTCATACACATCATTGTATTAGATTCTATTTTTAACATGATGTCCGATGTCTTCTCAATGGGATTTGTTGTGTTTGTAATACAAAAAATTGTTTATTAGTAGTAATGTTGTAATTTGTTTTGTGCTTTAGGACATTTTAAAAACGTGACTAAGAAAATTCGCGCACGTACTAACGAAATACGCTTGTGGACTTGCTTGTTGGGGATGAAACTTTGCACGACTCTTAGGCCACCCTAGACATACATCCATGCGAGATTTGGTCTGAATTGATTTGGTATGCGCCACGTGGAAGGTACAATGCGTACATTTTTACAATCCCTACTAGCACTCGTGACTATGTATGAGCTATGGCGCATGTACTAACGAAATGCGCGTGTGGACTTATCTGTTGGGAATGAAACTTCGCATGACTCTTAGGCCACCCTAGACATACATCCACGCAAGATTTGGTCTCCAACTTATTTGGTATGCGCCACGTGGAAGGTATAATGCGTACATTTTTACAATCCCTACTAGCACGACTACGTGTGAGAAATGGCACACGTACTAACCAAATATGCATGTGGACTTATCTGTTGGAGATTAAACTTTGCACGGCTCTTAGGCTACCGTAGATGTACATCCACGCAAGATTTGGTGCCCAACTGATTTGGTATGCGCCACATGGAAGGACAGCTGTGTACATTTTTACAATCCCTACTAGCACGACTACGTATGAGCTATGGCGCATGTACTAATGAAATATGCATGTGGATTTATCTGTTGGGAATGAAACTTCGCACGACTCTTAGGCCATCCTAGACATACATCCATGCAAGATTTGGTCTCCAACTTATTTGGTATGCGCCACGTGGAAGGTATAATGCGTACATTTTTACAATCCCTACTAGCACGACTACGTGTGAAAAATGGCGCACGTACTAACCAAATATGCATGTGGACTTATTTGTTGGAGATTAAACTTTGCACGGCTCTTAGGCTACCGTAGACGTACATCCACACAAGATTTGGTCTGAATTGATTTGGTATGCGCCACGTGGAAGGTACAATGTGTACATTTTTACAATCCCTACTAGCACGACTACGTATGAGCTATGGCGCATGTACTAATGAAAGACACGTGTGGACTTATCTGTTGGGAATGAAACTTCGCACGACCCTTAGGCTACCATAGACGTACATCCACGCAAGATTTGGTGCCCAATTGATTTGGTATGCGCCACATGGAAGGACAGTTGCGTACATTTTTACAATCCCTACTAGCACAACTACGTATGAAAAATGGCGCACGTACTAGTGAAATACGCATGTGGACTTATCTGTTGGGGACGAAACTTCACACGCCTCTTAGGCTACCCTAGACGTACATCCATGCAAGATTTGGTCTCCAACTGATTTGGTATGCGCCACGTGGAAGGACAAATGCATACATTTTTACAATCCCTACTAGCACGACTAAACCCTAAACCCTAAACCCTGGACCCTAAATCCTAAACCCTATTGGGCACGAAACTTCACACGCCTCTTAGGCTAGCCTAGACATACATCCACGCAAGATTTGGTCTCCAACTGATTTTGTTTGCGCCACGTAGAAGCAATCCCTACTAGCACGACTAAACCCTAAATCCTAAACCCTAAACCCTGGACCCTAAATCCTAAACCCTGTTGGGGACGAAACTTTACACGCCTCTTAGGCTACCCTAGATGTACATCCACGCAAGATTTGGTCTCCAACTGATTTTGTTTGCGCCACGTAGAAGCAATCCCTGCTAGCACGACTAAACCCTAAACCCTAAACCCTAAACCCTGGACCCTAAATCCTAAGGGGTTGGGGACGAAACTTCACATGCCTCTTAGGCTACCCTAGACGTACATCCATGCAAGATTTGGTCTCCAACTGATTTGGTTTGTGCCACGTAGAAGCAATCCCTACTAGCACGACTAAACCCTAAACCCTAAACCCTAAACCGTGGACCCTAAATCCTAAACCCTATTGGGGACGAAACTTCACATGCCTCTTAGGCTACCCTAGATGTACATCCACGCAAGATTTGGTCTCCAACTGATTTGGTTTGCACCACGTAGAAGCAATCCCTACTAGCACGACTAAACCCTAAACCCTAAACCCTAAACCCTGGACCCTAAATCCTAAACCCTGTTGGGGACAAAACTTCACACGCCTCTTAAGCTACCCTAGACGTACATCCACGCAAGATTTGGTCTCCAACTGATTTGGTTTGCGCCACGTAGAAGCAATCCCTACTAGCACGACTAAACCCTAAACCCTAAACCCTAAACCCTGGACCCTAAATCCTAAACCCTGTTGGGGACGAAACTTCACATGCCTCTTAGGCTCCCTAGACATACATCCACGTAAGATTTGGTCTCCAACTGATTTGGTTTGCGCCACGTAGAAGCAATTCCTACTAGCATGACTAAACCCTAAACCCTAAACCCTAAACCCTGGACCCTAAATCCTAAACCCTGTTGGGGACGAAACTTCACACGCCTCTTAGGCTACCCTAGACGTACATCCATGCAAGATTTGGTCTCCAACTGATTTGGTTTGCGCCACGTAGAAGCAATCCCTACTAGCACGACTAATCCAAAATCTCACATGTAGTAAAGAAGATTGTGCATGATACGGATTGGGTGAAGTGTAACATCGAAGTGCATGCATTTTTGCAAGCACCTTTTCAATGCTTAATGTTTACAATTACGACACACGGCATTATTTTTAAAATACATTATGTATTAGATGTGTGAATTGAGATATTTGAAATTCAAAATCATACTCTTAATTTTAAATACGCACATGGGGATGAAACTTCGCACGGCTCTTAGGTTTAGTGTAATAATTGCAAGCATTGATATATACGAAATTCAATATGATATTCAAAATGATAAAGTTGGAACTTGAACATGACCAGCGTTAGATATCAATTGTCACAAAATCACCTTTAGTCAATATTATTTTTAACATCTTGAAATTTACAAGACCAAAGTAAGTTTAAGAGGGAGAAATTCACTAGCATAGCCACACCAACCTTTTCCTTTTACATAAACCAAACACCAACACTTTCCCTTGCACCAACTACCAATCCTTTCTCTTGTACGTAAACCACCAAATCCAAAAGAAAGTAGTGAAATTAAATGGTGGGCTAACATGCCACACCTTTCTTGTACTCCCATACACGTTAGCGTACCACCAAAGTCAAAAGAAAATAGTAAAATTAAATTGTGGCCTAACATGTCACACCTTCCTTGTACTCCCATACATGAGTAGAGTTTAAGAGGGAGAAGTGGGATTGTTAATATGTGTATATTTTTTTGGTGCATAGCCACAACAACCCTTTCTTTTTATATAAACCAAATACCAACACTTTTCCTTATACCAACCGCCAATCCTTTCTCTTGTACATAAACCACTAAATGCAAAAGAAAATAGTGAAATAAAATGGTGGGCTAGCATGCCACACCTTCCTTGTATTCCCATATACATGCATTAATTGCCAATTATGTTGATTTCTCTTCTTTATGTTCATTATCTTTTATACATGCATAATAATTAGATTGGTGCATTGGCAAATGTCATATTAAGGAAATTGAAATAGTCCTTAGAAACTTGGAAGGCATATGCGATTGTGATTTGGAAGGCACATGTGATTGTGGTTCGAATATGACAAATAATTAGGTCTTTTTTTCTTTGATCACCAATTAGCACAAGTATTGTTAACAATAAGAGACAAATTAAACACTGAGTCATAATAAATAATAGCAAAATCATGCAAAGGACAAGTCTAACTCCATTTTTGAAAAAAATCCCCAAAAAATTTATATTTTTTAAAAATTGTAGGGACAAAATATACGCTTCATGTCAATAATATTAAAAAACTAGAATTGTGAAAAAAGAATGCATAAAATATTACTTATATTTTATTGCAGAACCTAAAAATGTCTAATATTATCATTTGCAAAAAGTATTCTCTCCTTTAATTTAAAAAACATGACAAATTGAAAAGGAGAAGAAACTGCTTCATTCAACTAAGAGAGTTGCTAGAGCTTTTTCTTTGAAATACCAATTGTTTTCTATGCAAAAGCCCATATCAAATCCATATACAAGAATTTCTACACCCTACAAACTAAGCATGTCCACACATTGGTGATTTCTCGAATTTTTTCCTTTTGTCATGTTGTTTAAGTATCTCTAGATCACACATTTTCCCTCAAGTTCATTGGTGTTGAAAGAATTTTTTATCAATTGATTTACACATAGGTAACAACATTGCCCTCGGAGTCATGGATAAGTTTTGTACCAATATACATTTCTAGAATACTTTTTGTAAATAGCATAAATTGAAAGTTGGTAAAATTGATGTTACTTTATTATCTAATTTCATTTGATGAAACAATTTTACATTGGGCTATGGCATTGTCTAAAAAAAGTAATTTTCTTTTTATACAAATTAGTTTATCAAATGGTTGAATTTCAACATATTTTGATATTAAGATGGGAAGGCTAGATTTGGAAGCATGAATATGACAATAGTTGTCTTTTTGAAAAATTGATGAAAATTTGGATTTTGAAACACACTTTATTGACAAACATGAATAGAATAAAATTTTTGTTTAAAAAATGAAAAACTTTTATCAGCAAAATAAAATTTTCATCCAAAAAAAGATGAATTTTGATATGTTTAATGTTTAATGTTTACAATTACTTCACATGGCATTCTTTTTTAAATACCTTATGTATTAAACAAACTATAAACTGAGATAAACTGAGATAAACAAAGTGTGAAGAACATCACGAAAGTATGAAAATGCTCATACATCATAAAAGTGGGAACAATATCATGAAAGTACCAAAATGAATCTGTACATCATCATCATCATGCTGCAAAAGTGCATCCCTATACAAGAAACGTGTGAAGCCTAAACAATCAATCTGAATCCGAATCTGATAACTCTACATATGATCCTCTAGTGGAACGCTGACGTGGCTCCTGTATGACCCGCTGCCCAACCGTCCGCTGTGTGCCCTCAGGCAAAGCCGGCTCAAATGGGCCAGCCTCATCACCTACATGAGATGGGCCAGCCTCATCCTGATGAAGAGGAGGGCATGCTGCACGTGCCACTACTGCCATCTCTGCCTCCCTCGCCTCCTCTATGTACGCGCGTCTCAGCTCCCATAGCCGTGCATCTGCGAATACTCGTGCCTCAAATCCAGCGCGAGTAATCGTCTCTACATGTGAAAGACGCTGGTCTCGACCCCGCCCTAGCTGTTGCTCCACCCACTGCTGCAATGATGTCTGCAGCTCTGCCTCTCGCTCAATCCGGCGTGCCTCCTCCGCTCGTGCCTCGTCACCTGGTATGAAATCACCGTACAAAAAGCGTCGTGGAACGCATGATGCAACCACCGATGTATCCGCACCCTCCTGCATCAGCAACGCTCTCTGTGCCTCCTCCCTGTAGTGCTCTGTCAAGACTACACGGGCGAATGGATCAACAGCCTGACGATGACCAGGATATAGATCATCCATGCCCAGTCCTTTGTATGTCGCCACATCAATGTCAGCAAAGCATACAGGGCACACTGAACGTGCCACCATGTGGCGGGTCATGCAATGGAGATGTGCGATGTGGCCGCACCCTAGTCCAAACCACCCTACGGTGTTAAACTCCTCATGGTAGAGGACACAAGTGGCAGTAGGAAGCCTCGCTATGATTGCTGCGTCTATGGGTGTCCTAGTCGGCACATCTACAGGAGGAGCAGGGTATAGGGCCACGCTGGGGTCGATCGTATGGCGCGATGGATCACGACTAATATGCCTCAACTGCAAAATATAGTGCTCTGCGCGATGGTATGCTATGCGTGTCCGAATCCTCTGCTCCTCCAAATCTGTCTGCAACAGTCGTACGCGAGACTCCATCTCCTGATGCAATAGATGTGCCTGCAATGCAAACATGTCGCGTACATGGTGAGAATTAACCAAAAAACTTCAGTTCAAAACACGCTACAAAAAAATAAACTAACATAATCAAAATAACTAACCTCGTCCCTAGACTCGGCCAACAATGCCTCCAACTCTGCAATCCGTGTGTCTCGAGCCTCCAACTCGTGCTGAGGTGCCGTAGATGTGGGAGGTGGTGTAGATGTGGGATGCTCCATCGATGATCGAGGTGGGGGAGGTGGAATCGCAATAGATCTCGATAGGGCAGAGACCATGTGCTGCAAGGATGATGCCACTGAATGAACATCCCCCCTAATCTGTCCTCCCATCGCTCGCAATGCCGGTGCAGGGATGGTGTGCAACTCTGGTCCCTCGCATCGACACCGAACACCTACAATCTGACGCTCCTGACGCCCCATCCTACCACGTCCCGCTCCTGATCCTGGACGGGTGCTAAGGTAGTCCACCCGATGACCAAGGACAAACTCAGCGTAAAGCTGCATGGCAAAGGACCTGGCTATCTAGCGGTTGTGAGGCAATATACCACCATTCACAGGAGATATCTCGGATAAATGTGTGCTGCTATGATGGGGTGCCTACATCGTAAAATATGCAAGGGGAGCCCTGATCGTGGTCGCATCGCCTCAGTGTGACCATCCCAAACATATCCTCCAAGGCCTCCCTGTGATGTGACTCACGCTCAAACAACTGTCGAATGGCTCTCCAATCCAAGCCACCACCAGTGATCTCCGCCTCAGCCTGTGCCTAAAAGCTATCCACAACGTCCTCAACTGTGTCCAATCGACTCAGAGCCTCAATAACTGAATCCAGGCTCGCAACCAAGTGAGGGGGTGCCCTAGCATCCTACAGTGCCCTCATCTCAGCTCTCAGCATCTCTATCTGCATATGAATAGTGGTGCTAGAACCTGTGCGCTGTGGCTGGCGCATGCACAAAAAAAACACATGGAAATTAATATTCTATTTGGGTAATGAAAATAATATTCTATTCAATATGACTTATAATCTATTTACGTAATGAAAACTATTTGTACGTACTCCTTGATGAGGTAGATCCTATGCACCTACCGGTAGATGGGCCAAATGTGTGGCTCAATATTAATCAATATTATTAATAATTCTTAATTTTGATTAGAATTTTTTCACTCTAGTTGTTGCATTTTTAAACTTAGATGTCTCAAATATTTTTTCCTTATATGTTTCCCTTTTTTCACTTTTTATCCAATATGAAACTTTTCCACATGTGGTGTAAGGACCACATTGTCCACTTATGGCCCCTATACTAAGGACAGATAGTGGAGAGGTTTGGTTAATAAGACCTTCTTTGAATGCTTTACTGCCTTGGGTTTGCAATAGATATGGAGGAGATAGAAGGATACCTAATACATTACTTTGAACGATACACAAGCAAGGCACATCTAGTATTTCTCGGACTACACATTAAAAAAGAGAGCGGGTTCACACTACAGACCTTTTAAAGCGAGAACTTTGAGAAAATAATTAAGCCTTTTCAATATTATCTATTTTGGTTGGGCAATCCACCTCAACTAGTGGCCATTCCTATAGATCATCACTTGGTTCAAGACATTTTGTATAAGACTCACTCGACTTCTAGTTGTAAAAATAGTTTTGGAATGAGATCGTCCACATACGTAGCAACAACAAAGGGCACAAGATCCCTAGAAGAGGATTCAAAAACTTTGAAAATTAAATCCTTGGATGTCCCTATGCAATGGGAAGGGTTGCATACGATAACTAATGTTAATTTTGGTTGAGCTCAAGTAATAAGCGTCACCGTTGCCTATGGTTGGACTAGCAAGAAAGAGACCACCCTTGCTTACAATCAAACTAGCATATACTTCCTTGAGCATGTGGTTGACATTCCATGTGTGACATAGTTTCAATGAGGGAAAGGAGATATGTAGCATCCATACTATTTTGGTTATGAGGTGGTTCACGTGATTATTGTTACAAAGTCTTTTTGGGAAAACATCTTAGTCATTTGTAAAAGACAAGATAAATGTTGTTAACATTAGTCATAGGTTTCCCTACAGTGCAAAAAGGGATGTATGTGTGCCACATGGCGAGCTGCCATGTAGCAAACAACATGGAATGGGATACTTCAAATGTTGACTCTTGAAGGTTATGGAGTTCTCTCTCTCTTAAGTCGATTTGAGGCTGCTCAACTCAGACAAATGTTATGCAACATGGATTTCTCTCTTCAACTAGATCCACCCGACAAATATTCCTCAACACAATGAATATTGACTTCATTTCAAAGTTTGGCATTTCAAAAATAGCTCCTAACCAATCCTTATAGTGGCCCATACTATTATCTATGATCATTAAGGGATGATTAGGAGAGATTCAGTCATTAACAGGCTCTATTTGAACTTAGGTCTATAGTTGATCAAAACACTTGCATATATTAGCATGAATGTGGAATGAATATAGATCCACTAGAGTCCCATGTGCAATGAATGTTAGGTATTCTAGTTAAACTTTCAGTTTCTCTATGGCATATTTCTTTCTTCTTATACATATAAGAGAAGTAGATGAATTATGGAACTAGACAACAAACATGATCAAAGTGCTAGATCTAAAGCATGCCATAGTGATAGCATAAGAATCTCAAACAGTTTATAGGCACAGATCGTAATATTCGAGTTCTTGAAGACCCATCCAAATATTCTCAATCTTGTAATATTCTTTTTTCAGTTATGCTAGAGTCTATGCATAACTTAGAAGAATTAGACATTTGCAAACTATTCCATGTCTTCTTAAGGTCTAAGCCACTATTTCATGTCTTCTTAAGGGATATTGAAGATTTGGACTAAGCCACTATCTAGGCATTTCCAAGCTATAGCCTTATCATGCATGCTTAGTCTAATCAATCTATTGACTAATAGGGGACATATGCCTTCAACATATTTCCTAGTAGAATTGATCCTTACTAATTGCCAAATAGTTAAAGGATGATTTATCATTAGTAATTTCCCAATATATTAGGGATGATTACCCAAGCTTAAACCTAGTTTCCTTCTAAAGAACTTGCTTGTCCCAAAGTGTCTAGTCAACTTCAAGCTTTGGTCACCAACCATGTCACTAGTCAATCTTTAATGTCCAACTCTAATAGTTGACTAGTAGGTTTATGTTTGTGTATTAATTTGATAAGTCGAGTGAGTCTTATACAAAATGTCTTGTATCTTCATTTCCTATTTTGGTTGGGCAATCCACCTCAACTGGTTGGGCAATCCACCTCAACATTTTTTTATTTAATAAAAATAGCTCTGTTAAAATTTTTTTTTTTTCATTTTCACATTTTAAATAAAAAATGTCGTAATTTATAAATTTCAAAAAAACATAAAAATGCATTATAAATTTAGAAATTTTTTATAATTTTCCTTATAAACTAAAATTTAATTAAATTCTACCAAAAAGAAAATGCTACATAAAAAAAACAGAAATATGGAACATTTTCACATTTTGAATAAAAAATGCCTCATTAAACGTTTTTTAAATTTAAAATTTTCACATTTTAAATTATAAATGTCGTAATTCAAAAATTTTAAAAAAATTTACAAATGCATTTCAAATTTATAAATATTTTATAATTATTAATAAGAACGTTTTTTTATTTACTAAAAAAGCTCTATTTTGAAAAAAAAATTTCATTTTCACATTTTAAATAAAAAATGTCGTAATTCATAAATCTCAAAAAAACATTATATTGCATTTGAAATTTAGAAATTTTTTATTATTTTTCTTTTAACCTAAAATTTAATTAAATTCTACCAAAAAGAAAATGCTACATTAAAAAAACAGAAATATTGAACATTTTCACATTTTGAATAAAAAATGCCTCATTAAACGTTTTTTAAATTTAAAATTTTCACATTTTAAATTATAAATGTCGTAATTTAAAAATTAAAAAAAAAATTTACAAATGCATTTCAAATTTATAAATATTTTATAATTATTAATATGAACGTTTTTTTATTTACTAAAAAAAGCTCTATTTTAAAAAAAATTTAATTTTCACATTTTAAATAAAAAATCTCGTAATTCATAAATTGCAGAAAAACATTAAAATGCATTTTATAATTTTTCTTATAAACTAAAATTTAATCAAATTCTACCAAAAAGAAAATGCTACATAAAAAAAATAGAAATATTGAACATTTTCACATTTTGAATAAAAAATGCCTCATTAAACGTTTTTTAAATTTAAAATTTTCACATTTTAAATTATAAATGTCGTAATTTAAAAATTAAAAAAAAACAATTTACAAATGCATATCAAATTTATAAATATTTTATAATTATTAATATGAACGTTTTTTTATTTATTAAAAAAAGCTCTATTTAAAAAAAAAATAATTTTCACATTTTAAATAAAAAATCTCGTAATTCATAAATTTCAGAAAAACATTAAAATGCATTTTCTAATTTTTCTTATAAACTAAAATTTAATCAAATATTCTACCAAAAAGAAAATGCTACATAAAAAAAAACCCTACCTGGACTCTCCCGCTCCGGCTCTCCATCTCCGTCGATGTCCGTTCGTGGCTCTCCGTCGCTCGCGCAATTCCGTCGAAGTCTAGCAAATCCGAGATCGGTGGATGAGGGAGAGCTCGATCGAGGTATGCGGAATGAGGGGGGTCGCTCTCCTTTTATAAGAAAAATTAGGGTTTAGCTACCTCGATCGAGGTATTCTTGACATGCCCATACATCTCGGCACATCTACCTTGATCGAGGTATTGGCATGCCACGATACCTCGATCGAGGTATTCTTGACATGCCCATACATCTCGGTACATCTACCTCGATCGAGGTATTGCCATGCCACAATACCTCGATCGAGGTATTGTGACATGCCCATACATCCACGTCGATGGAGGTTTTGACATGCCACGATACCTCGATCGTGGTATGTTGGCAGAAGCGGGATGCCAAGTCATGTGTCTAGCATACCTCGATCGAGGTATGTCATCCGCCCTGTTGGCTGCCCTGTCGGATGGCACATACCTCGATCGAGGTATGCTGGACATGCCACCTGCTCGATCGAGGTTGAGCTGGATTGCCACGATACCTCGAACGAGGTAGATGTGGCATGTATAGCTGGCTCGCCAGCAAGCCTCGATCGAGGTAGAGGCTCGGTCCGGTGAAAAAGCGCAGTACCTCGATCGAGGTATTGGCTTGGCTCGGTTGTGCTCGTGTGTGATTTTCATTGGAGCTTATACCTCGATCGAGGTATTGGAGACCGAAGCAAAACCTTTGTATTTTGACTCGAGCGGGTGTCACACTCACCCGAAAGTGGTTCGGAAGTGGACACCCTTAGCTTGCTACCTCCCCCTGGATTTGTGAACTTCTTTTTGACTCGATATGGTCCCTCCCATCGGCCGATAAATGTTTTGTCTAGCCGCTTGTCCAGATGGCTATCAAATCTCATGACCAAATCTCCTTCTGCAATATCTTTCTTCTTGCATAATTTGGTGTCAAAACAGGCCTTGCACCTTTTTTTAGAAGCTTCCAAGTTTTGTAAGGCCTATAATCTGCATTCATCCAAGGCTTCTAGCTATACCAAGCATTGAGCATAGGCATCCTCCTGTCCTTCTTTTCTTGCAACAACAGTGGGAAGACTATGTATATCTAATTCAGTGCACAAAATGGCTTCTATTCCATACACTAGTTGGAATGGTGTAAACCCAATAGCTAGCTTGTGTGTGGTTCTGTAAGCCCATAAAATGTTTGCCAAGTGCCTATCCCAATGCCTCTTCTTGTGTCTACAAGCTTTTCCATTGAATTGCACAACAATCCATTTGTTTTCTCAACCAAGCCATTACATTGGGGATAGTATGGCATGGACATGCTATGATTTTATCTTTAGCTTATGCACCACATCTTTAATTATTTCATTTCTAAAAGAGGTTCCTCCATCAGTGAGAATTTCCAAAGGACAACCAAAGTGTGAACAAATTTGATGAAAGAGAAATTTTGCAACTATGCTTGCCTTGCTATTGACTATGGCCTTGGCCTTTGCCCATTGAGTCGCATAATCTGTGGCCACCAATAAATAATTATTGCCCTGAGATGAGCGAGGGAGTGGTCCCAAAAAGTCCAACCCCCACCTCTCAAATGGTCCATATGCTGAAATAGGCTTCAAGGGCCCAGGAATCAACTGTTGCCTTCCAAACTTTTGGCATACTTTACAACTTTGACACCATTCATATACATCCTTATGGAGGCATGGCCAAAGTAGCTTGCATTAAGAATTCTCATAGTTGTGCTTGCTGAAGCAAAATGACTAGAGCATTCATGACACATTTCTAGTATTCTCTTAGTCTCCATGGGATGGACTGTTGAGATATCGAGCTCCACTCGAGATATGCCAGGGTGACCGTTGTGTACTTATGTCACCGACTTGTTAGCTGGAGATGCGGTTGGTACACCGCCCACGAATAATAGCTGGATGACAGCTATCCTTATCTACTCTAGTTTGTGGCTCAGTTAGTATGCCACCTTAGTTAGTTGAGTTTGGTTTGAGACCCACATATAGGGTTCTTCTATTTCTTTGTACTAGAGTTCTTTTGGCTTACACAACTAAGAAGAGGAAAACTGTTTTTCAGCCTCCACCTTCGTGTGTATTCCCCCATTTGTGATTGTGAGAAAGCCGCAAGTGAGACTCCTTCCCTCTCTCCCACAATCTTCACATGGTATCAGAGCCTTGTTCGTGGTAAGGAGCTCAAGAAAGCAAGCCAAGTTCGTGGTGTCCTGGTAAGAGGACCAGTGTTGCTTTCCTATTTCGAGTTTGGGAGCAAATCTCTGCAGGTAGCACATCCAGAAGTGCAGGAGTGCACTATTTCAGATTGAGACGCCCTTCGCGGTGTGGCGAGAGCGCAGTATATGCTACGGGATAGGGCAAAGCCCTAAGTGACTTTATTTTTCTGATTCGAGGCCGTTTCGGGGCCCGTTTTGAAGGCGGAAGTTCTTCGCAGGCACTCAGAAAAAGGCCCTGTTTTTTGCTGTGCGACCACTGCGCGGCTAGTCGGTGGAAAGGTGTTGCAGAAATTGCATCGTATGCCTGTGTGCAGAGATATTGGGAGTTGCAGATTCATGCCTATTGCCTGTTAATGCAAAATCGTCACTAGGAAGTGAGTGTGTGGTGAAATACCACTCTCGTCGGTTTTACAGATCTGCCCGTGTGAGGCAAGGCTTGACAAGAACAACTTCCAGGCATGGAAGTTCAGAATGACGAATTTCTTGATGGGAAAAGGCTATTGGGAATTCATTACAGGAAATGAAGAAGAACCTGTTCTTCCTAATGTTCCCAGTCAACAGGAAATGCAGGCATTCAAAGGATGGCATGAGAGAGCCAGGAAAGTTATGTACTGGCTGTCTATCAATATTTCGGACTCCATGATTGTGCATATTCAGGATGCAAATACGCCAAAGGAGGCATGGGATACTTTGGCAAAAATGTATAGCACAAATACGCAAGCCAGGAAAATGCAACTCAAACAGGAGTTGCACAATGTGCAGAGAGAAAATTTGAGCATAAATGACTACCACATGAAAGTGAAGAAAATTGCAGATGCACTTGCTTCCATTGGGTCGCCAGTGGATGATGATGATTTGGTTTCTGTGACCTTGAATGGTCTAGGAAAGGATTATGCACAGTTCCGGACATCCATTGCCGTCCGTGAAAACTTTCCTGATTTTGAGGAGTTGATTGCTCTTCTAATTTCTGAAGAGCAGAGAAATGGGGGTGCATCTTCTTCAGCAGGAACTTCAAAAGAAACTGTCTTCTACTCAAATGCTGGCAGAGGTAGAGGCAGAGGTAGAGGAGGCTGATCTGCAGGCCGTGGTAGAAATCAGAATATGCAGCAAACACAAGAAAACCAGTCCTATGCAGGAGGACGTGGTAACTCTAGAGGCAGGGGGAGCCAAAGAGGCCATGGTGGATGGCAGAGAAGCCAAAATGCAAACAGCAATGTTGAATGCTACTATTGTGGCAAAATGGGTCATATGGCTAAAGACTGCTACAAAAAGCAGAATGACATTATGAGTGGAAAATTGCAGCAAGGCAATTATGCATCCTCTAGTAGACAGGGCGATGACAGAAATGAGCATTTGTTTATGGTGCAGCATATAACAAATTCTGTAACAAGTGCAGAAGAAAGCAATGATGTGTGGTATGTTGACTCGGGTGCGTCAAACCACATGACAGGTCACGCTGAATGGATGCAGGATGCAAGAAAAATGGAAAAACTAGGATTTGTGGAGACTGGTGATGATACTGCACATCCTATTGTGCAGATTGGCAAAATTCCTTTGTCTATGCAGGATGGGAAAAAGAAATACTTGTCTGATGTATTTCATGTCCCGAACATCACCAAGAACATGGATTCTGTTGGTCAGATGGTTGAGCAGGGCTTGCAGGTCAGATTTAATCCTCATGGATGCTTTGTTGAGGATATGAAAAATAATGGTCGCTTGATAGCAAAAGGAAAGAAGAAGGGCAGGATGTTTACGTTGGATGCAGACATGCCTGAATTGAGTGCAGCAATGTTTGCACATGGGACCGGTGTAGTTGCAGATATTGATATCTGGCACAAACGCATTGGTCATGTTAATATACAGCGACTAAAATCAATGCAAGCCCAAAATATTGTTGCAGGATTGCCTAAATTCAAGGTTGCAGAAATGCACAAGGTTTGTGAAGCCTGTCAATTTGGGAAACAGGCAAGGAAACCTTTTCCTAGGCATGTTCAAGAGAGTAAAAAGCCATTGGAATTAATCCACTCTGATGTGTGGACTACAAAAACTGCATCTATTGGAGGCTGTCACTATTTTGTCACATTTATTGATGACTTCAGCAGAAAACTGTGGGTGTATTTTATGAAAAAGAAAAGTGAAGTGTTTGGGCACTTCAAAGCTTTCAAAGCTATGGTTGAAAAAGAAACAGGCCTGCAAATAAAATGCCTAAGGTCAGATGGAGGGGGAGAGTACCTCTCAAATGAGTTTGCAAGGTTCTTGCAGGAGCATGGTATAAAGCAGCAATATTCATGCAGTCATACTCCACAGCAAAATGGAATTGCAGAAAGAAAAAACAAGCATATTGGAGAGGTATCTCGGGCTATGCTAAATGAAAAAGATCTACCAGATTATTATTGGGCTGAAGCAGTTGCTACAGCAGTCTATATAATGAACAGGACTCCCACTGCAGCAATACATGGCATGACGCCAGAGGAGATGTATACTGGTAGGAAACCAGATATTTCTCATTTGAAGATTTTTGGTTGCATTGCCTATGTCCATGTGCCAGATGAGTTGAGGTCCAAGTTGGATCCAAAAGCTGAGAAGTGCGTCTTTATTGGTTATTCTCTGCAGCAGAAAGGGTATAGATGCTATAACCCTTCTACACGTAAGTTCACAGTGAGCAGAGATGTTGTTTTTTATGAGATGAGCAGCTGGTATAAACCAGTAAATGTGATGATTGATGTAGATGCACAAAATGGTAATGCTGCACAGAATGCACAGCAGCAATCACAAAATATCAGTGGACCTGGAGTGTCCTCTACCAGTGGTTCACATACTTCGCCATGGACAGGTAGATTGAGATCAGGAGAATCCCCTCAAAGCAATGCAGATAGTGGTACGCAGGTATCACGAAAAGGAAAAGAGAAGGTAGATCAGCCCATGTTTGATGTGAATGCAGGTCACTCTTATGTGGATGGTGAATCTAGTGGCTCAAAACAGAGCATTGATGATGAGTTGGGTATTCCTTCTGTTGTTACACCTGGAGTAAGGAAGACCAGGGATGTTTTGAGAGCACCTGGAAGTGAGCCTATTTTGCGCAGGTCTACCAGGGTTAGGTATCCTATGGATAGGCTGAAATATGATGGATTTACAGCCATTCACTATGCCTATATGGTCAAAGTGATACAGGAACCAGAACCCACTTCTTTTGAGCAAGCCATGGGAAATGAAAAATGGGAGAAAGCCATGGATGAAGAAATGGATGCCTTGGATGCTAATGCTACATGGGAATTGGTGCCTTTGCCTAAAGGCAAGAATGCAATTGGTTGTAAGTGGGTTTATAAGATCAAGCACAATGCAGATGGTTCTGCAAATAGATACAAGGCAAGATTAGTTGTCAAGGGGTATGCACAGACATATGGCATTGATTATGAAGAAACTTTCAGCCCGGCTGCAAGGATGGCAACCGTAAGAGCAGCCATTGCTATGGCTGCATCAAAGGGATGGTCTTTACATCAGATGGATGTAAAGAATGCCTTCTTGCATGGTGATTTGCAAGAAGAGGTCTTTATGGAGCAGCCAGCAGGTTATGTTCATGCTACTCATCCTGAGTTTGTATGCAGGTTGAAGAAAGCCTTGTATGGCTTGAAGCAAGCACCTAGAGCATGGTCTGACAAGATAGGACAGTATCTTGTCACTATTGGCTTTCAGATTTCCAAGGCAGATTTCTCACTCTATGTGAGAAAAACAGAGAAAGGGATTATGCTGCTGGTCATTTATGTTGATGATTTGATCATCACAGGTGATAGTGATGAAGATATCCTTCATGTGAAAATGCTACTGAGGCAGAAGTTTGAGATGAAGGATTTGGGAGAGCTGCGTTATTTCGGGCATTGAGGTGATTAGATCACCAAGTGGGATACAGCTCTTGCACAGGCAGTATGGATTGGACATGCTGTCCAAATATGGGATGACAGGCTGCCTATTTCAGTTCCTTTGGAGCAGAATGTGAAGCTGAGCATAGATGCAGGTGAGCTTCTGGAAGACCCTACTATGTATAGACGCATAGTAGGAAGTTTGATTTACATGACTATTACCAGGCCAGATTTGAGCTATGCTATTGGGTTGGTAAGTCAGTTTATGCAGGCTCCAAGGAAACCGCATTTGGATGCGGCTAGACGCATACTCAGGTATGTGAAGTCCACATTGCAGTATGGACTATTTTATGAGGCTGGGGTTTAGATACAGTTGCATGGATACACTGATGCTGATTGGGCTGGTAGCATTTCTGATAGACGATCTACCAGTGGATATGTGTTCTCTTTTGGGAGTGCTGCAGTCACTTGGAGCAGCAAGAAACAGCCTACAGTTGCCTTGTCGAGCACAGAGGCTAAGTACAGGGGTGCAGCAATGGCTGCATGTGAGGTAGCTTGGTTGCATAAGCTACTCTATGATATGCATCAGTCTACAGATGGGCCGGTTGTCATTTATTGTGACAACATGAGCAGTATACACTTGGCAAAGAACCCAGTCTTTCATGCCAGAACAAAGCACATTGAGGTGCATTATCACTATGTGCGGGAGAAGGTTTTACTAGGTCTTATTGATCTAGTTTATGTTAGCACAGAGGATCAGGTAGCTGACATATTCACGAAAGCATTGGGCGCAAAGAAGCTGCGCAAGTTCAGAGGCCTGCTTGGTGTGTGCAGGATTTGGGATTGAGCTCGAGGGGGAGTGTTGAGATATCGAGCTCCACTCGAAATATGCCAGGGTGACCGTTGTGTACTTATGTCACCGACTTGTTAGGCTGGAGATGCGGTTGGTACACCGCCCACGAATAATAGCTGGATGACAGCTATCCTTATCTACTCTAGTTTGTGGCTCCGTTAGTATGCCACCTTAGTTAGTTGAGTTTGGTTTGAGACCCACATATAGGGTTCTTCTATTTCTTTGTACTAGAGTTCTTTTGGCTTACACAACTAAGAAGAGGAAAACTGTTTTTCAGCCTCCACCTTCGTGTGTATTCCCCCATTTGTGATTGTGAGAAAGCCGCAAGTGAGACTCCTTCCCTCTCTCCCACAATATTCACATGGACCACCTGACAGAGCACCTTATCTTTTCCGAATTCATAAAGAATGTCGTCAACAATAGGATAGGAACAAGCCTTCCTCACTAATCTCTGCTTTTGTTATGGAGTTAACTTTCAAGGAAACATGCCTTCTTCCACATATTGCTCAACATCTTGTAGTTCTGGCTATCCAGTGTCTACCAAAGAAACTACCCCCTAGTCTTGTACTACAATGGCTTGAGTAGCTAACTCATCTGCCCTTTGATTTTCTTTTCTATTTATATGAACAAACTTGCAAAAATCAAACTGACTACATAGTGCCATAGCCTTTTGATTAAGCTCCTTCAAATGAGCCCCTTGCATTTGCTTTATAATAAGCTGAGAATCTTCTCTTACTTCCAATTCTTTAACTTGACTTTGAAGACAACCCTCCAAACCAAGAATCAAAGCATTATACTCAATTGCATTGTTAGTTGTGATACCTGGAAGCTCTTGTCCTCTTGCCCACACCTCTTGACCTTTAGAATTCATCAAGACTATCCCCCCAGCTCCTTTTTGGTGTGAAGGACTAAAAGCCCCATCAAAATACAAGACAAAAGCTATTGGTGGTGTCTCCCTTTCATCATTAATGTCCTCCTTATATTTCTTTTCTTCTCTTAGATCCTGCCATCCTATGAGCAAATCTGCCATAGTGGACCTAGTGGTATTTTCAATGACAAAAGAGAAAGAGAACTCTTGAAGATTTGACAACCATTTTGCAAATTTCCCCCAAGGATTAAGTTTGCAAACTAGATATGCTAATACAGACTAAGAGGTAAGGAAGAAAAATGGTCGAGGTAATAAATAGGAGTGAAAATTTCTGACTGAAAACACCAAAGAGAGAGCTTGTTGCTCCATTTCTTCGTACCTTGTTTCCACCTCTGTAAGCTGTCGGTTGGCATAATAGATGGGTTACATTCTACCTGCCTCTCCGTTTTGTAGCAATACATCACCAACTGAGTGCAAAGATACACTTGGATTTACATAAAAGTCTTGAGACAAATCAGGGGGCTTTAATATTGGGCCCTTACTCATGGCCACCTTAAGTTGCTGAAAAGACTCCTATTGCTCCACACCCCATTGGAAAGAAACTCCTTTTCTTGTCAAGAAGTTCATGGGATGCACTATCTCTATGAAATCATCACGAAAGCATTGATAATACTTACTTTTTCCTAGAATTCTGCGAACACCAGTGACACTCTCAGAACTTGGCAATGCCATGATTGCTTGAACCTTGTCAGGATCCATTTGCAAGCCTTCTTTAGACACAATATGCCCCAACAAGACTACTTTTATTTAAGCCAAATGACACTTTCTAGGATTTAGACATCCTTTTGCTTCATCAATCCTAGCTAAGGCCATCTTTAACTTCTCCATGTGATCTATGCCCCGAGAATAAATGTAAAAATCATCCAAAAACACCCTTATGAACTTTCCCAAGTAAGGCTCGAGCACTTGACTCATGAACCTTTGAAATGTAGCTGGTGCATTGGTGAACCCAAAAGGCATCACTTTGTAAGCAAAAACTCCCCATGGTGTGACAAATGATGTTTTCTTTTGATCTTCCTTCTGAATACGAATTTGAAAGTACCCAGAATACCCATCACATATAGAATACATCTCATACCTTGCTACTTGGTCTAGTATTTCATCTTGTAAAGGAAAAGGAAAATGATCCCTCTTAGTGCATGCATTCAAAGGATGAAAGTCCACACATACCTGCCACTTATTTCCTTTCTTTGGTATGACAACTATAGGAGATATCATCAACAGGAAAGATGAATCCCACCTCAAGTAGTTGTTCTTTAGTGCCTTGGCTTGGATCACCCCAAATTGCCTTAAGTGTTGCACAACTAGCTTGTTTTTTGGCTTCAACTCAATCTTGTGCTCCACAAGAGAGATTGGTTGAACCTGTGAATAGCTTGTTGCAAAGAGACATGTACTGGAGCTTCTCACTACTTGATAGAGAATCACCAAGAATCTCTTCATTGTGTTGGCATCGTTTAGTGCTCCACATCCTCCACATGAAGTGTCTCCACAGGATCTGCTTGTACCACCACCTTGTTCCCTCATGACTCATCCTGATTAGCACCAAGACAAAGACCAAAGGCCACTCCTTCCACCTCACCCTCTGAGCTGGACTCCTTAGAGCTACACCCTATCTCTTCTTCTTCATTGGTTAAGTCAGAGCTCGAACTCTCTGATGTTGAAGACTCCTCCTTGACAACTTCCTTTTTGTGACTTCTGATGTTGTAGCACACCTTCTTATCATATCCTTGCAAGATCAATTCTCTAGTATCCCACTTTTGAATAGCCTTCACCTTGCGTAGCCAAGTCCTTCCCAAAATCATGGGATAGGCACATGCATCTGGCTTGGTAGGGATCACCTGAAAGTAGTCAGCACAGAAATTCCACATACATCCACTTCTAGATTCTTCTCAACTCCCAAGGTCTTAACCCTAGTGTTGTCAGCCAATTTGACGTGATAAGGAGAGGTAGTACTAGGGTATTTTAAATAAGCATCTATCATGGTCTTCTCACTCATGACATTAATCAATGCACCTCCATCAATGTACACATTAGAAATCACTTGATCATCAATGATCACATCAACCATAGGTACATCATCACCGACATCTATATCTACCTTTTGAACAATAGGAATGGCACTTTTCTTCTTTTTCTTCTTTGACACTCTTGTGCTTGCTAGCTTTCCCCATTCCTTCCGTAGTTTTGGCCAAAGGTAATATGAGCTTCCTTTTCTTTAAGGCCGGACAAAAAATCATAGCTTCCAATGCCTTGTCCTAAGGGAAAGTCTAATTAGCTAATTCTCCTTATAGATGCCTTCTTTTTCTTACTACGGTGTTCCTCTTCCAGATGTTCCTCATCTACTTCTTCCTTGCTTTCTTCTTCTTCTTTTGCTTTACCACGCCCCTGTTTAGCCATCATTACCTCTCTTTCCTCATTCCCTAAAGAAGCTTCTAACAAGGATACTTGTTTTTCTTCTTTCTTTCTCAATCTAGGACACTCAGGGCGATAGTGACCTTTTTCATTACATTCATAGCAAGTGACCCCACTCTTATCTCGAGGCCTATCCTCACTCTTTGGTGCTCAAGGTTGTCATGCATTAACTAAACACAATTTCAAATCAGCAAACTTTGCCATCAATCGGGAGATATTATGATCTAACTCAAAGGAATTTGGTACCTGAGTGCCCATTATCTCCACCTTAGAAGCTGAAGCTATTGAAGACACAAAAGAGGATTCGATCTTCAGAGAAGCTTCTTTCTTGGTCGCAATGAGAAGTGCCTCCACGTATGTTGTTGGATATTTACTCATTACTTTTGAGTGAAAACGAGGCTCCAAAGCCATAACAAATTTGCTCATCTTTAAGTGCTCCATCCCTACGAGACTTTGAGGGGACGATGATGTAGATGCCACAACTCACAAAGCTACCCTTTCATACTTTGTCCATAAAGTTTCATATCGGATTGCCAACACAGAGACCATCTCACCCTCTCCTTGATAGAACCAGTCCAACTACAACATCAAAGCATTTGGCAACTCCACTGCCCCAAATCTCTACTTCATTATAGCCACTACTTGGTCCCAGTCCTTCTTGGTAGAGTCTGGCAACGCCTCATGCCAACACAAGGCTACACCTTCAAGAAAATCAAGCAAAATCTTTGCCCGATCCTTCATAGACTAGAAAGCCGGCATCCTCGAACAAAATCCCAAAGATAAGACTCTGGGTCTTCCCCTTGGGTCCCTTGAAACACTGGAATCTTCACCATGATGAAACACAAAAGGCAAACACCAAGATCCAAATAATATCCCAAACAAGATCCCACAAAGCCTTAGTATACCAAGACCAACTTATTATGCATAACCACTTTTTGAAAATCCTCCACAATGTGATCCTTAATAAAATCTTCAAAAATAAGTGACCAACTAGCACCATGAAAACATTGTGTATACATGCGTTCAAGAATCACCCTTCTCACAATTGGAAGTGCACATAATAGCTTCAAGATATTGTACTCTTCATCATTTGAAAAGCAAAAAAGATTGAAAGCATCGAGAATCACCACTCCACCGTTATAGTCAAAAACTACCCAAAGACTCAACTCTTCTTCACACCAAGCTGCCAGTGCATGAAACAATCCCCTGCTACTGGCATTGTCAATTCACCAACATATTCAAGAGTGCAAACATAAAGGATATGATCATGCTAATGATGTGAATAGCTTGAGCATCACCTTCACAATCTTCTAGTTCCCTTAAACGGGCTGCAATCTCTTCCAACGGAATTCTTCCAATCATCTTCTTTATCACATCAGAAAACACATGCCTATACTAGTCATAACATGTAATCAAGTACACCCAAGACCGCCTAATAAGGTGGTATGAATCCAATACCAAACGTACTCAGCATCTCCACCAAAATATGTGACATGAAATTGGGGGAGAGTTGGGGGTAATAAACTTCATGCACCTCTTCACTTCTTGCTGCTTTCGAACTGAGTGATAGAGATATTTATCACTAGGCAAGGGACATTAAAAAGAAGCTTTTATACCAATGTATCACTTTGACCATATAGGCATAGTGAATGGCTATAAATCCATCATATTTCAGCCCATCCACTAGCATCCCAAGTGATGTTGTACTCAAGCATAGGGAGAAGGAAAGGATTAGCGGAGGCCATACTCTCAGCAAGCCAGTCTGTGCCAAAGAGAAGAGTGATACATTGTTGAAAGAAGATCTTGCGGCTCAACATGACATGAACTGATACATATCGAGGAGTTTGAAGGGGCTAATTGGGTCAGATGGGTAGGTTCCGAGGAAACATTGCACCTCCTTCATAGACACCTTTACACTTAGCTCAAAACACACTCCAAACTATCAGAAGACATAGAGACCGATAACTTTTAGCAAACACATCATATAAAATATTCAATCGTATATTGAGATGCACTTGAAATGGGCTTCACTCTTATATAAGTTTCATAAGAAACAGAGAAGCAGTTGAAAAGATATGGGCAATTTACTAAACGGGGGTAAAAACTATCTGAAAAAGAAACAGTCACACTCAGAGTCATAGATTCTTGAAGAGAGGTTTGTGCTGATATAATTTTTGTCCAAATCAGACCACTGAGCGAAAAGTTATGAGCAAGATACTGACAAGGGGTCAAATTGTCATGAAAAACACCTACTCCTACTGGTGCCGCCTTGGGAGAATACTACTTCCATGATTAGACTTCATCAACGATCCAAGTCCCATAGAGATTGCCTAGGAGGGAAGGAAGAGCCCCCTTTCTGGCTTGGGAAATAGATAAACCATGTATGCACAATGAGCGACCGAATAGACAACACTTTTGAGCACTTTGGAAAAGAAAACAATGAAAAAAGGAAAGAGACACTCAAGAGAGAGAAACTGAAGGGACCTTCATTACCAATAGAGTGAGACTCCACTCCAATGCAACTCAAAATACTACAAACACAAGGGAGAAGAAGAGGTTTCATATGTACAAGAGGGAGCGAAAGCTCCAAGACTACTCATAGAGAAAGAATGAACTAGAGAGACTCAAGAGTCTACATAAGAGAATATCTACAAGAGGGAGAGAGGCCCATGGAAGAGGCTTGAGGAGACTAGAGCTACAGCAACATGAGGCCTAATGGTGGAAGAGATGATGAACAAGGGAGAGGAGGGCTCCTTTTATAGAGATTTTGTCACCCTCCTTTACCCATTTACAATTGCTGCATGTAGATTCCTTTCCCCATCAATCACATAAGCCGTACGTCACCATCCATGTCCTTTTTGGCTACTCTTACCATGTGTCCCATCAAAAGATGCTCAAGACTCTTAAAATATTGAGAAAGTCAAGAGTCTCCCCATATGGAGCCCATAGGGACCCTCTCTTTTCCATATGTCCACATCCTCCTTATTCCACATAAGAATTCTAGAAGGATTCCTCTTAACTCTGCACTCCTCCACATGCCTTCCACACACTTGGCATGTGATCTCTCTTATATTATTGGAACACATGACATGAGCCCATCTCTTTATATGACTCACTCTTCCTATTTTCTAAAAATCCCATAATATCCCATACACAAATAACTCTCACCCCATACCAAGATATTTATGATTCATACACATGGTATTTACAATGATCCATTCCACTCATCCTCTCCATCCGATACAATATCTTAGAAAATAGAAATAAGTGAGAGCCGCTAGGCTATCGCTTGATACTAAAACTCTTATCAAACATAGAAGAAAACAATACCAATGCCAAATAAAGAAATATCAATTTTTGGCATCACAGTACTTAAGCATAATTTCATATATATAGTTGATGGGATTTGGCACCCATCTTCAATATAGGTGGTTTTTCATCCGGATCGTTCTGATCCAAGTACCAATGCTAGATCCAATTGATCCAGATGGATCTAGCAAAGAAGATGATCACAATATGAGCCAAGAGGAAAATGCACATAATGACATTGTATAGGAAGAAGATGGAGATCACGATATTGAGAAAGAAGATGACAATCATCAAGAATCACCCGGCTTTATTGAAGAAGATGGTCAAGTCTTAGGTAAACGTACGATGCCAGAGTACGATGATGATATAGGGGATCAACTCGGTATAGAGTTGGAGATAGACTTGTTTGGTGTACTAGACTTGGCCCAAGATGAAGCCGTTGATGTAAATGCTCTTCATTAATTTTTTCATCTCAAACTTGGAAATGAATATATGAGCTTCAAACTTGATGTACATGCTCTTGTGCTTGATCATTCATGTAGTTTTAGAATTTTTTTAGTTTTCAACTCAAATCAAGGTCCATTAGAGCAACTTGCATGGAGATTCAGGTGAGAAAACCTTTAGAACAATGCAAGACAATGAAAATAATAAGATTTTATGCAACTTTGAAGAAGCAGTTAATTTGTAGTTTGTTTTGGTAATTTTGTTGTTTTCTTTTAATACATGATTTAAAGAGGAAGAAAGATTTTTTTTTTATAAAAGATACACTCTTACTATTGAGTTTTTTTACAAAAGATGGTTAGAAATAGATTTGGAGTTAATTGGAAGCATATAATTAGTATTGGAGAAAAATCCATCAATTCTAGTATCCTGGATTACATGAGGGACCATTGAGGAGGACAAGTTTGATCACGTTTTTTCTTCAAAGATTCCTATGAGGTATTGTTCATTCACATAGTTTAATAGTGTTTGATGATAAGTAAATTTTTTTTTGAATTTATAGATTTTAATCGTTAGATTTTGCATGCAATTGGGGTTTTCATTTTTGCTTGGTTTGATACTTTTCTGAAACATGTCATGTTTGTATATTATTTATTGATGTCAATGTTATATTATATTAGGTAGAAAGTGCATGAAATCGTGCAAGCCACTTGGAATTAAAAAAAGGTGGATATCCATTTTCAAATAGATGCAGAGAATGCACCATTTTTAAGGAGAAATGAATCCTCCTTAGCAAGTGAAAATGATTTAGTAGCTCTTCAAAATCAAGGAAAAGCACATATGGATTTGTGGTTAGAAGGGAAAATATATCCAGTAGATCCACAAAGTTGTCAGACTCCTCAATTCCATGGATTGACTAGCTTAATAAATTTTCTATGTAAGGGTGAGAATGGTTTGTTAGGATATTGTCGAAGGTTGATTGGTCATGGAGCAAGTAGCCTTCACAGCCAATATCAATCTTTGCTTAATGAAAGAGACAAAAGGATCGCAATGTTGGAGGCTTGGAATCAACATTTGGTATCATCTATGCAAGCTACAACTGTTCAAATGTCTGCATATGATGGCATAGAGAAGAAAAATCAAGAATTATAAGTAAAGGTTCAAACATTAGATGCTCAATTAGGAGAGAGCACTATAAATGCAATTCACTTACAAATGCAAAATACAGCTCTAAAGGATGAGATCAAGAAGTTAGAGAAAACATTGTCATTCACGAAGGATACTCCAATGGGTCCAAGACTATGTAAGAGGAAATTGCATCCAATGGATGAAATATCCAAGAAAGGTGGTCACTGGAAGCATCGAGTAAGAGCTTGTAGGAGTGTTTCAGAACTCATGTATATCCATGATGAACACTATGTTGCTATGGGTGAAGTGTTTACAAAAAAAATATTGGAGTCTGTTCTACAACATCCCAAAATTCAAAAGTCTAAAATCAGAGATAACATCTGAGTCAATGAACAAAGTTGTGGAGCATTCAATGCAAATAGTGCACAAGGAGGTTGTGATACTGTAGGGATAAGTACAAGGGCATATCGGCTCATATTTAAGAGCTTAAAAATAGCATTTTTTTCTATGGGAGCAAAAGTTAAAGCCTTGCTTCCTAAACCGATTGATGTTGATAAGGCTAGGCATGCACTCAATTTGGGCGTACTTGATTTAGTCGGTGAGCCCCAGCATGTATGTAACTGTACACTAACTTTGAAAACAAAGGATAGAGAGACTAAAGAATTGGAATTGACAGTCAATAATAACTTTGTGGTGGATGTTCAAAGAGTTTGCAAGCCATGGTGAAGTTTTATGATATGCCTATGGAAAAATGCAATGGTACTTTGAAGATTGTATTAAATCTTGATGAAAGTGAGGTGGTCAAAGGTTAAAAATTGGAAAGAGTTAGTTTGACAATGATGAATATAATACTGGACCCTTGAAGTTGAGCTTGATGATGCAAGACAGTTCAGTGTGCAATCAAAACAGGAGATTTGGTGGTTGGTTGCCTTTGAGGTATGATGGAAATTTGTGTTTTAATGCAATAATGCAAAAAGACAGAATATTTTGAAATAACAGGTGTCAAAAGAGTCACATTCAATTTTGAAGTGGTTTTTTTACCAAACCAATATCCCAAGTGTGATCAAAGGTCATAACAATGGCTTGGGGGGGTCACTCATCATATGTAACCCTATCACATGAGTTCAACCGAAGGATTTTTTTTTCTCTAAAATTACAGAAATAAATATACATAAAGGACAATTCAAAATAGTTTTGGAAAAAATTTATAGATTTATATAGAAAAGGGGTACATTTTATTAATGAAAATTTTTACAGATAAGGGACTTTAAATATAGGCCTTGAATGCACGTGATATAGGGGGTTTATACATAGTGACCCCCTCGAGAACAATGGTGAGCTACTTAAAGTTGAGGCCTATGGATCCTCCTGTGTAGAATGGCATCTAGCTGCTGACCTCAAGACTATTAAATGTATGTTTAATGTGGCACATGGAGCAAATACAAGCCATCCTTGTCCACTGTGCATGCAAACGAGAGTACATGCAAAGGGTGGTAAAAAGAATTTAAAGCAATGGGCCTCTGAACTTGTAGAGATAGATCCAACTAAGGCACCAGATAGGGATGCTCCAAGAAAAGATCCATCATGGAGCCCAATTCTTAAAATTCCTCTTGAGAGAGTACACATTTGTGTGCTTCATGTTATTGTGAGAATAATTGAAAAATTGGTGCATCTATACATCATTGATGCATATAACTTGAAGCCCCAACAAGAGAGTGGAAGGATGATTGCAAGAATTGAAAGGTTCTTTTAGATATGGGACTACACTTTGGGCAAGTAAAGATTACAAAAGATGAGAAAAGATCTGGAAAAATAGGCAATGTTCCTTGTAAGACAAGCTTTGGTGGTGTCAAGGCTTTAAAATTCCTTTCTGCAAAGAAGAAGAATGACAAGCTCAAACATGCTAATGAGTTTGATGTATGGAGAAAGTTACACAATGCCTATTGTGAACGAGGGGGGAAGGGACAAAAAAGACTGGAAAAGGCACGAGCGTGGTTAGCTCTTGATAGCATTTAAATGCAGCTAGATGCATACTGAGGTATGTGAAGTCCACATTGCAGTATGGACTATTTTATGAGACTGGGGTTCAGATACAATTGCATAGATACACTGATGCTGATTGGGCTGGTATTATTTCTAATAGACAATCTACAAGTGGATATATGTTCTCTTTTGGGATGCTGTAATCACTTGGAGCAGCAAGAAACAACCTACAATTGCCTTGTCAAGCACAGAGGCTGAGTACAAGGGTGGAACAATGGCTGCATGTGAGGTAGCTTGGTTGCATAAGCTACTTTATGATATGCATCAGTCTACAAATGGGCCATTTGTCATTTATTGTGATAACATGAGCTACTCACTTGGCAAATAACTCAGTCTATCATGCTAGAACAAAGCACATTGAGGTGCATTATCACTATGTGTGGGAGAAGATTCTAGTAGGTCTTATTGATCTAGTTTATGTCAGCACAGAGGATCAGGTAGCTAACATATTCACGAAGGCATTAGGTGCAGAGAAGCTGTGCAAGTTCAGAGACCTACTTGGTGTGCAAGAATTGGGATTGAGTTCGAGGGGGAGTGTTGAGATATCGAGCTCCACTTGTGATATGCCAGGGTGACTGTTGTGCATTTATGTCAACAACTTGTTAGCTACAAATGTGGTTATTACACCACCAATGAATAATAGCAGGATGACAGCTATCCTTATGTACTCTAGTTAGTGGCTTAGTTAGTATGCCACCTTAGTTAGCTGAGTTTGGTTTGAGACCCACATATAGGGTTCACGTATTCTTTTGTACTTACAGTTCTTTTGGCTTTCACAACTAAGAAGAGGAAAACTATTTTCAGCCTCCACTTTTGTGTATATTCCCCCATTGTGTATGTGAGAAAGCTACAAGTGAGACTCCTTTCTTCTCTCCCACTCTCTTCACAGTTTCCACACAAGTTCCATCCACCTTAGAGCACTCCATAGATCTTGAGGCACACATACTTTGTTATGGTATTAGAGCTTAGGTCTTAGTCTCCTAGATCAGTTATAGGCTTGCCTTAGGAGTTCATGGGTTCTCCTAGGTTAGTTTTAGTTTTAGTTTTAGATTGAAAGTGTTGTTCTTGAATGTTCTTTGCAAGAGAAATTTTTGTTCCATAGGTTTCTTTGGAAATTTTCCATTCATATACTCTTTCCTTTGTGAGAGATAGATAGGGAGAGAATAGACATTCTAGTTTGAGGGAAAGCTTGTCACCTTTCATCTTCATCTCTAAAGAGCTATGACACAGCAAGGAAAGTGGTGTGTAAAAGCTTTACAAGCTCCCAATCTTGAACTAATACCTACAATGAACACAGCTTCACAAGGCAACCTTGCATAGGCTCCAAAGGCTCACGCTCAGCTCACGGCAGATTCCATCGTTGACTGCCTACTCTACAGAGGTCTTTATGAACCAGAGACTCTACTCTATCCTCTCAAGCCGGCCAACACCTTCAGCAAGATGCATCCATCTGCAAGCAGGCAGACATAGAGACTAAGGCAAGGCTCCAGCAATTGTTCCCACAACACCTATGAGTAGCAGCCTATAGGTTGCCATATCTTCACACACAGCCAGTGGCTACAAAGCAACTCCAATACACGGCTTCAACACCTACCCTCCTGAAGTGCCCTCAAACCCATGAACAGCCCTTAGCAATGACCAATATAGTAGTTGGCAAATGACTCCAACAACGTAGCCAATGCACAAGTTACGTAGTAGCTCAAGGTACGCTTTGTAGGGTAGCTCTGCCTCCAAATGGCTCACCCGCCAAAGCAAAAAGCTATAGCGCATCTTATTCTGCTCTCAATGAGCTCATGAGGTGACTCTAGCATCACTTCAGGCTGCGCTACTCCATGAATAGTAGCCAAGCCAATAATCCAAGCATTGGATAGCAAACGACATCGCAATAGCATCCCAATAGCGCAGATAGGCTCCCATGAAGCTCCCACAATGACTCAGCTTGCCGCTCCAACAGCAATCAAATGCTTCACCTCTGCTCAACAACAAGTAGCACATGGGCTACACATCTAGTCTCAATGAGCTGCACTCCCAAGCACCCAATGCCAGACTTCCCCTAGCTCCTCCAAGAAAATCTGCAACTCTACTCAGCTCACGGGATGACTACCGATGAGCAACGAACGTCGCCTCTGCCTCAATGAATGCTCACGGTGTAGTGCCTCCTCAACAAACCTCTGCCATCAAGCTTCCAATGACCATAGCCAGCAGTTCCATCATCAACAAGCTCCTACTATCTCTCCAATCGACAACACCATGATGCCGCCACACCATCGCCGTTTCTCTGCTCAGAATCCTTTTTCACAAAGTCAAGCTAAGGTTTCCTTGACAAGACACGTGGCAAAGATAAAACCATGGTTCATTTCTTGAACCTTGGTCAAGTCAGTGGAGGTAGGGTTAGTCAAGTGAACCCACAAAGATAAGGTTAGGTAAGGGCTTGGTCAGTTTTCTGCCATGTGGTAGATCAAAAGAAATCATGGTTAAGTTAACTCACCACACTAAACCATGGTTAGGTTTAAGTTTAGGATTGGTTTAAAGTTTGCCATGTGGCACAATGCCACCTAAGCACACAGCCTCTGCCAAGCACAATTTGTATTCTTCATATGAACTATTGTGCCACATCATCAAATGCCCTCTTCTTCACAGAAACTTCGACAAGCCATAACTTCCAATCCACGAGGAATTTGCACACACTCCAAAAAGGAAAAGTCATCATCTTTTTGAGCTCTGCATGCCTGTCAAGTCAACATCATTATTAGCAATTAGACACTTCATCATAAGCATGCCAAAAGCACAAGTGCATGAGATGACCATAGCATAAAACATGGCATCCACACATAAAGCATTAAGGCACATGGAAGAACAAAGCATCATGCATCAATTTACATCGAGTAAAGACGCAAACACCATTGACATCAAGCATTGAGAAGTAACAACCTTACCACCTACAGCCCACATGTTTTATAAATCAACCTTGACTATGTGAGAGTAGCTATGAAAGCACCCAAGGGAGGTATTGACATGTAAACCAAACTTGATCACCTTAAGTAGCAATGCAAGCACTAAGGGGAGGTGATGGATTTGTAACTCACATTTGACCACCTTGCAGTAGCCAAAGGATCATGGCACCAAGGGGAGGTGTTGACATATGGTGCCATGAGCACATAGATTAAAGGCTAAGGTATGTGCTAAGGAAAGAATCAAAGTAGCCACCCTAGGATGTGGACTACATGATGTGGAGATGTGGATTGAGGATATCCACAAGGAGAAATGTGGATGAGAGGATCCCACATGGTTTGACTATTCAAAGGGCACTCTCTATATAAGAGGCCTATCATGTATTGTTGAGCACAAGAGAGAAATACACATTCACTCAAGATTCTGTTTATGAGTCCAAGCTAATCTATCTTGGAACCTAATTGACTTGAGGTACATGTCATGAGCACTCTCTTCATCATGTTTCCACCCAGGTTCCATCCACCTTAGAGCACTCCATAGATCCTGAGGCACACATACTTTGTCAGGGGAGTGATCTCAACTATGCGGTAAGGACCCATACCTCGGTACTTAAGCTTGCATTTAGTATTATGGATGCTGTATAGGAGTGCCAAGTCCTTGTTCTTGAGGTTGCAATCAAACCTCTTTTTACGTCAGGCCTTTTCTATGTGGAGAGAGTAGGATGCACACAACCTTGTCTCTTCTAACTTTTCGAGGTCGACTAGATGTTTTGCTAGCATATTTTTTATGAGTCTTTCCTTTGCGGCAAGATGGAGGCTAGGCACTACATACTTTATTGGCATTACTGCCTCCACCCCGAAGGCTAACATGAAGGGGGTACAATGTGTGGCCACTTTGTAGGAGGTCTTGTAGGCCCATAATGCTACTATGAGCTTATGCTCCCAGTCGGTGTACGACTGGCTTCTACCGTACATGTGATGATCTTACAGCATGTTTTGTTGGAGCTCTCGGCCAAGCCATTTGCCCTAGGGTAGTATGGTGTTGACTTCCTATGTATGATCATAACTCACTAGGCATGATTGCTATCGTTTTGTTGAGGAAGTGAGTTCCTCGGTAGTTGACTAACTCCAATGGACATCCAAACCATGTAATGACTTGTTCATATAAGAATTTGGTGGTGGATCTCGCATCGGCCTTCACCGTGGCTCTTCCTTCTACCCACTTGGTGAAGTAATCGGTGGCCAGGATGATGTGTTGGGCCCCGGTCCCCTTAGTTAAGTGGCTTATGGGACCAATGAAATCGATTCCCCATTTTTCAAAGGGTTGGTCGGCCAGGATTTTGGTCAGGGGCATCATGTATGCCTTGTGTGGGATTTGGATACACTAGTAGGGGTCGCATCATTTGATGAATTCGGCCACATCTCTAAAGAGTGTCAACCACTAGAGACCAGCTTGCAGCACTTTACATGCTGTAACATCAGCATGGCAAAATGACCTCCTACAATTCCTGAATGGGCTTCTTCAAGCACATGGATGTATTTATGTTCGCACACGCATCTTCGCAGGATGCTATCCTTGCCCATGCGGTATAGTTGGCTGGCTATGAGCTGATATGGTGTTGCGTCCTTAATGAGTTTGTGAGCTTTATCCTTCTTAAGGGCCCAGCCTGCGGGTAATCCGTTGGCCAAGTAGTGGCCACTTTCGGTGGCCCATTTGGGAATGATGTCAAGGAAGAAGAGAGAAGCATCGGGGAGATCATCTTCTAGTCCCATTGGGGCTTCACCATTCGGGATCCTCAATAGGTGGTCGGCCAAGACGTGGGTTTTTCCTTTATGTACAGTGACTATGAAGTCAAATTCTAGAAGGATCACCACCTAGTGATGTGTCCTGTCATGCATGGTTTGTTGACCAAGTATAGCAATGCTTGATGGTGGTCCACGAAGAAGACAATCTTGTTAGCCAACAAGGAGTGCCTAAACTTCTTTACTGCATAGACCATAATGAGACCTTCCCTCTTGGTGGTAGTGTAGTTAACCTCGGCCTCGTTTAGTTGGTGGCTCACAAAGTATACCGAGTAATCTAAACTATGCTCCTCGGGTTGGGCTAACACACATCCGATGGCAAAGTTTCAGGCATCAATATGGACATGGAATATTAAATTCCACTCAGGTGACCTCAACACTGGTGTGGTGGCTAGAGCTAGTTTGAGAGTTTCAAAAGATGTTTGGCATTCCTCGGTCCACCCAAATGATACTAGCAATTTGTATAATGGGTGGGCTATGTTCGTATAGAATAGGATGAATCTCCCTTGGCTAGTAAATTATTGGACTCCCATAGCATTGGTGGGGGGCGATAACTCCAAGATGAGTTTGATTTTATTATGGTCCATAGAGATTCCATTCTGGGACACTATGTGGCCCGGGATGATAGCATGTTTGACCTAGAACTAGCACTTAAGAGGATTGAGGGATATGCGGTATAAGCAGCATTTCTTGAAGACGAGCCTGAGTTACTTCAAGTGGTCATCCCACTTCAAGTTCACACAGATGTCGTCCAAGAAGACTTCCACAAAGTCTCTCAGATACTCCTTGAATACCGCGATCATCATCTATTGGAAGGTAGCAGGGGCATTGGTTAATCCAAATATCATTAACCTAGCTGCATATACACCCCATTTGGTTGCAAAGGAGGTATTATGTTGATCTTGTGGGGCGATCAACACTTGGTTGTAATGTGAAAATCTATCTAGGAAGCTATACACTTCCTTTCTGGCTACCCTTTCTAGAATATGTTTCGTGAATGGCAAGGGGTAGTGGTCACATCTCATGGCAACATTAACCTTTTTCAAATCCACGCATACTCTAATTTTTCCATTTTTCTTTAGGACTATCACGATGGGTGATACCCAATCCATATGCTCAATCTCATAGATGAATCCTACATCGATGGGTTTCTAGATTTCTTCCCTCACTATGAGTGCATATTTAGGATTCATAAGGTAGGAGTGTTTATGTACCAACCTATCATCATCCAACCTAGGGATTGTGTGCTGCACTACTATGGTAGGCACCCCTTTCATGTCAGTGTACTTCCAGGCCATGCAGTCGTTGCACTCCTGAAGGAGAGCTATTAAGGCATTCTCCTCACTGGGGGTGAGGTCATCAGGTGACAAATATAGGTTGTGGGTCCTGCCCTTATGAGGCTAGTTTAACCTCCTTGACTGGGGTTGGGCCATCATACCCTTGAGAACAATCATCCTCGTGAGACCTTTTGGCCTATTGGTATAAGATCTTACGATCTTGAATTGTATAGGCTTGTAGTGCTGTCGTAGGTCCTCTCTATCTTTAGTTTCCTCCTCTTTCTCTACCGGAGTAGTGGTCCTTTTGGCCTTAGACTTACCTTTGGATACAAGGTATTTGGGACCTGAAGGGGGCTCTTCCATTGCGCTTATAGAGCCGACGGGAGTGGTTACCCTACTTGTCCTGTTTCCCCAGTTGGAGGAGAACTCATGGTGAGCAGTCATGGCACATATGTAGGACAACCAGTGAAGATCTAATTTTACACTCACGCTTCCCTTGCTTACCTCTCGGGGTTTGAGCATGTTAAAAATTCTTAGGGGAACCACGGGGTTAGACCCTGGAGCTCTAGAGTGGTGATCTGACACCCTCTTTCTTGGATTTGTGAGAATTTTAGCTCAGGGAGAGGTGCATAGCAGAAGTCATCAGACTCCTTCTCATCCTCTTCCTTGTGAGAGGGATGGAATAGCTTTATAGAGGTGGTTTGGGCGGTGGTGTCAGACTATGCATGGCAAAGTGGTGTCCTGACAATGGGTGGAACTTGTAGGTGTGCAGGTCCACTCTCATGGTTTGCTCCTCATGCTACAAGTAGATGTTATCATTATGCTAGTCGTGCACAAGTCCACACATTCACAAGAAGGGCCTACCTAGGATAGATTCATATCCTAGCTGTTGAGTGAAGTCCATGACCACGAACTTGATGGGATACATGATTCAGTCAGCACTCCCAGGGGTTTGGCAGCTCCCCCATTGGCTAACTTTACTACCAAATGGGTCTGCTCGATGTGAAGAGAGTGGGAGAGAGTTAAGGAGACTCACTTGTAGCTTTCTCACATATACAATGGGGGAAGACATACAAAGGCGGAGGCTAAAAACAGTTTTCCTCTTCTTAGTTGTGTGAAACAAAAGAAGTATCTCTCTTAGTACAAAAGGAATAGATGAACCCTATATGTGGGTCTCAAACCAAACTCAGCTAACATAGGTGGCATACTAACTTAGCCACCAACCGCATCTATAGCTAACAAGTCAGTGACATAAATGCACAATGGTCACCCTGGCATATCATGAGTGGAGCTCGATATCTCAACACTCCCCCTCGAGCTCAATCCCAATTCATGCACACCAAGCAGGTCTCTAAACTTGCACAGCTTCACTATGCCCAATGCCTTCGTGAATATGTCAGCTACTTGATCCTCTCTGTTGACATAAACTAGACCAATAAAACCTACTAGAACCTTCTCCCACACATATTGGTAATGCACCTCACTGTGCTTTGTTCTAGCATGATAGACTGGGTTATTTGCCAAGTGTATACTACTCATGTTGTCATAATAAATGACAACTGGCCCATTTGTAGACGGATGCATATCATAAAGCAGCTTATGCAACCAAGCTGCCTCACATGCAACCATTGATGCACCCCTGTATTTAGCCTCTGTGCTCAACAAGGTGATTGTAGGTTGTTTCTTGCTGCTCCAAGTGACTGCAATACTCCCAAAAGAAAACACATATCCACTGGTAGATCATCTATCAGAAATACTACCAACCCAATCAGCATCAGTGTATCCATGCAAATGTATCTGAACCCCAGTCTCATAAAATAGTCCATACTGCAATGTGGACTTCACATACCTCAGTATGCATCTAGCCGCATCCAAATGCGGTTTCCTTGGAGCCTGCATAAACTGACTTACCAACCCAATAGCATAGCTCAACAAATCTGGCCTAGTAATAGTCATATAAATAAAACTTCCTACTATGCATCTGTACATAGTAGGGTCTTCCAGAAGCTCACCTGCATCTAAACTCAGCTTCACATTTTGCTCCAAAGGAACTGAAATAGGCTTACAGCCTATCATCCCATATTTGGACAGCATGTCCAATCCATACTGCCTCTGCAAAAGCCATATCCCACTTGTGGATCTAATCACCTCAATGCCCAAGAAGTAATGCAGCTCTCCCAAATACTCAGAGAAGTTTAAGAATATTGAATGGGAAAATTTCAAAACTCCTTGCACTAGAAAGGACTCTCCAAACGATTGTATGGCCCAGCACAAATCAGTACATGCTTCCTGTGCTAAAGACAGAAATGAGGCCTTGGAGAAAAGTCTATTGCAAGACAACACCATGGATGATTGTGCCGAAGGGGGTGACGAAGAGGATATCAAGAATGATCTCCTATAAAGAGTGAGAAAGCAAAAAACAATCACAGAAGGGGAGATAACTATTATAGAGGATGAAGGTACTGTAAGAAAACAATACAACATCTATGCTCAACAGATAACAGGATCTCATATGCAAGAGAGAAAAGTAGATAGTATGGAGAATAAAAAATTTGATTACTGTAAAACTGATACAATAGATGGCACTGCCTCCCAGTCGTGCGCTCCTGTGAGAGAAGCTTCGATGGCATGCTGGAAACAATAGAGGACGGAGGTTGAATGCTAAGGAATCAGGGTTGCTATAGCTAGTGATGATGATGGGCTTCATGAGCTTGCTCTTATATAGCCACCGGTCATAGTCGGTTAGACCCAATTGGGTGACCGATCTAGTCCACCCAAAACGGCCGACTGGGGATTGGCCACCGACCACACCATAGAACCATTCGGCCCAAAGCCATCCGAGATCATCTAGGGCTCCAAGCACACCCCGCAACTCGAGAGTGGGCTGCCCCGAGAAATGCTCTATCTACCCTCAGTGTGGTCAATCATGGGATGCCTTCCCACGCTTGCATGTAGCCTAGCTGGTAGTGTGCCAACTCTATCTGAAGCTGTCCAGCCATCAGGCCACACATGGCCCCCATCTGGTGTCCAAATCAAGGCCTACCAGATAACCGAGCTACTCAAATGCCTTCTCCTCATAATGGGGGCTTACAAGTAGAGTTAGCTCATTTCTGCCTAGTTACTTGAGAGTGGAGCATTGATATCTAACACCCCCCCTCAATGTCGACTTGTAGGTGAACTTACTTTTTCGGCCCAATGCCAAGTCGATGAAGATGTCTCTCCAACAAGTCTCTTCCAAGAGCCTTCGTGAAGATGTCTGCAGCATTCTTTATAGTCGGACAATACACCAAGTCGACCTCTCCATCCATGATGAGCTTGCATACAAAGTGATATTGAATGTCAATGTGTTTTGTGCGAGGGTGGAACACAGGGTTCTTTGCAATTGCCATGCAACTCTGATTGTCACATGATAACTATGTAGGCTTGTTCTGTATTATTGCACCTATGTCCCCTGAAGTCCTCCTCAACCACACTGCCTCACAAGAAGCAAAGCATGCTGATTTGTACTCAGCCTCGGTAGAAGAAAGAGCAACTATAGGTTGCTTCTTGCTGACCCATGACAGCTCTAGATCAGAGAGAAACAATAACCTGTCACTAATCTCCTACTATCCACATCTCCTGCCCAATCTGAGTCACAGAATCTGGTAAAGGTGTTGCCCTTGGTATAGGTGATGCCATAATCTTTGATGTATTTTAGCACCCGCATCCCTACCCTCCAATGGTTCTCCCGAGGCTTATTGGAAAACCTGCTTAGTACACCAGTCGCAAAACTGATGTCCGGCTGCATGTTGCACAAGTAAATCAAACTGCCCATAAGCCTCTGTACTTCGCTTCGTCCACCAGTGGTGATGAATCCTCATTTGAGAGCTTCACATCAACCTCCATAGGGGTGCCAACTGTCTTACACTCAGCCATGCCAAATGCCTTTAGTATCTCTCTAGCATACTTCAACTTTGAGATAAAGATCTGTTTTGGCTCTTGCCAACCTTCAATCCCCAAACAGAAATGCATCAATCTGAGGTCTGTCATTTCAAACTCTCTCCCTAGCAAATGCTTTGTCTGCGAGATCTTCTCTTCATGGTTCCCTATTATGACAAGGTCGTCCACATAAAGGACCACGATCATACACCTGCCTCCTTCTCTGAAGATATACAAATTCGCATCAGATGGGCTCCTCCTAAATCCGTTTGCAAAAAGTAGACATCAATCTACTGGTACTATGCTCGTGGGGCCTGTTTCAGCCTGTAAAGTGCCTTCTTCAGGTTACAGACTTTACCTTCTGAACCAGGGATCACAAAACCTGGTGGTTGTTCCACATATACCTCCTCCTTGAGATCTCCATTCAGAAAGGCAAATTTTACATCCATCTGAAATACGGGCCAACTTCCTTGTGCTGCTAAAGCCAAAACACTGCGAATTGTGGTTAGTCGAGCTGTGGGAGCAAAAGTATCCTGATAATCAAAACCATGTACCTATGCGAATCCTTTTGCCATGAGCCAAGCCTTGTACTTATCCAACGTGCCGTCGGACTTATACTTGGTCTTGTACACCCACTTGGTTCCGATTACCTTGCATTTTTGTGGTCGATCCACAAGGTCCCAAGTGTTGTTCTTCATTATGGAGCCATACTCTGACTGCATAGCCTCCATCCACCTATCATCACCCTGTGCCTCTTCAAGACACGGGTTCTTTAGCACGGATCACCTCTATCATGAAAGCGTAGTTGACCAAGTGTTCTTGCACCCTTCTTTGCTCCTCTAATCTCTTGGACCGACGGTGTTTAAATGGTTCCTCCTCAATGGCTGGAGGTTCTCTCCCGTCCAAAAGTTGCTTTACCCACTTCGGGAATATTCATTGCCATTGTGGTTCTACAGGCTCTTCTTCCTCTTCTTCAACTTGAATCCTCCCAAGCACCATTGGGGGATTTCGGTGTGCTATTGGTGGTTGTACTCAATGGATATCCTAGTTTTGGAAGCATCCTCCTCTAATTGATGCGGCTGTTCTGAGAAGACCACATCGCGACTTACTATAACCTTCTAGGTAACAGGATTATAGAGATGGTAACCCTTCGCCTCTTCACTATAACCCAAGAAAATACACTTCCAGCTCTTTGGTTCCCATTTGGTCCTATTAGCATCAGGGACATGCACAAAACAGTCACATCCAAAAACTCTGAAATTTGTAGCTGAAGGTTTCTTACCAGAAAAGGCATGCAGTGGAGTCATCCCATTCACATCCTTCGTGTAGCTACGATTCAGAATGTAAACTGCCGGGTTATATGCTTCAACCCAGAAAGACTTTGGCAAATCTTTCCCTTTCATCATACTCCTTCCCATTTCGTAGATGACGCGCATCTTGCGCTCTACTACTCCATTTTGTTGTGATGTATGTGGCACGGGTTTCTGCCTCTTGATCCCATTACTTTTGCAATAACTTTCGAATTCACTTGATGTGAACTCACCGCCTCTGTCTGATCTCAACTTTATCACCTTCCTTCCCATTTCATTCTCGACCATTACGTGCCATTCTTTGAACTTACTAAAAGCCTCATCGTTAGTCTTCAGGAAGTATATCCATATCCTTCTACTGTAGTCGTCGATCAGTGTCTTGAAGTAGTAGGAACCACCCAAAGCTTCCATCTCCATCTTTCCGCAGAGGTCCGTGTGAACGAGCTCTAGAGGAGCCTTTGCCCTGCTGGCCTCTTTAGGAAAGGGATGCTGATGCTGATTGTCCATCATGTAAGCTTCACATACATCGAGCAGATCTGTAATTTCTGGTAGGTCTGCAATCATTCCACTTTTATGCATCTCCTTTAAAGAACTAAGGTCTAGATGACCAAACCTCTCATGCCACAGCTTAGTGTTCTTCACATCGGCTCGAGCATTGAAAGTTGAGAGTTCGTAAATGTTGTTGCACCATGTACCTTTACCAACGACCTTCCCTTGAAGATCCAAAATCTGTGCACCATTCTTAAATTGAACTTTAAGGTCCCGATCCATGATCGCAGAAATGGACAACAAGTTCCTCTTGATATCTGGCACATAAAGAACATCGGACAATTGTTTTACAACTCCATCTGACTTGAGAGCAATCGTACCTTTTCCTTTTGCTGGACATTTTGCATCATTGCTGATTGCTACCAGGATGTTATTCCCTACCGGAAGTACAGAGGTATACCAATCCTTCCGACTAGTCATGTGGCACGATGCACCACTATCAATAATCCAAGGCTCATCTGCAGGTACATGAACTACCTCCGTGCGAATCTCCTCAATTGCTACGAACAGCTCTACTGGTACTGCCTATGCACTATTGTTAGACTCTTTCTTTACTCCGTTCTTCTCATCTGCAATATTCTTTCTGCACTCATTCTGCTTGTACCCTGGCTTGTTGCAATAGAAGCACTTGATCTTCTTCTTTCTCTTTTTATCATCAGAAGAAGATGGGTTACCAGAGTCCTTACCTTTCTTTGATCCCGTCGAGAAAGCCGAATCTTCTCCAGTCCTCATCTTTTGATGCATCTCCTCCTCCAGAAGCATTGCGCTGAAATCCTCAAAGTTGAGGGGTGGATTTTTGTTTGTGAATTCAGTGTTGTAACAAGACTATCGTACTTTGGTGGGAGAATCCATATGCACCTTCATGCTAGATTCTCGCTGGTGATGGTGATGCCAATCGCAGTCATCTGATCGCGCAGATTCTTCACCCTGGTGATGAACTTCTCTGCCATTTCAAACTCAGACAGTTTCTCATTCGCAAGTTGAGTCTCTAGATTCTGAATCCGCGTCTGATTCCTGGTCTCGTATTGATTTTTCAAGACCATCCATGCCTCCTCCCATTGTGGTGACATGTTGAATTAATGCCATGACAGAGTCACTTACACTACAAACAATAGAACACAGCACATCTGCATTTCTTCTTGTCCATGCGAGAATCTCATCTGCAGTTGGTACTATCTGTTGTCCTGCATTGGTTGGATCCGGTCTCACAACCGGCTTCACATCCACCCCAGTAGCAGTATCCCAAGGCTCGTATATGCTTAGGATGGTCTTCATCTTGAACTTCCAGAGTGGATAGTTAGTGCCGTCCAACTTTTCGCTATCGTCAAACGGTGGGATTTGCAGTCTTGCAGGCTGGGCCATCTCTCACAATCTGGTCGCAAACAAAAACACACTACCAAATCTTCTTGCTAGAGCCCAAGCTCTGATACCATGTAAGAAAACAATACATCTGTGCTCAACAGATAACAGGATCTTGTATGCAAGAGAGAAAAGCAGATAGTATAGAGAATCAAACATTTGATTACTGTAAAACTGATACAATAGATGGCACTGCCTCCAACCGTGTGCTCCTATGAGAGAAGCTTCGATGGCATGCTGGAAACAATAGAGGATGGAGGCTGAATGCTAAGGAATCAGGGTTGCTGTAGCCAGTCATGATGATGGGCTTCCTGGGCTTGCTCTTATATAGCCACCAGTCGTAATCGGTTAGACCCAATTGGGTGACCAACCCAGTCCGCCCAAAACGGCCGATTGGGGGTTGGTCCCGAAATAGGCCACCGACCACACGATAGAACCGTGGCGCAAAATAGAGCAACTAACCTACGTTGAGCGTTTGGCCCACAGCCATCCGAGATCATCTGGGGCTCCAAACGGGCCTCGCAATCCAAGAGTGGGTTGCCTCGAGAAATGCTCCATCTACCTCAGTGCGGTCAATCATGGGATGCCTTCCCGCACTTGCATATAGCCTAGTTGGTAGTGTGCCAACTCTATCTGAAGTCGTCCAGCCATCAAGCCACACATGGCCCCCATCTGGTGTCCAAACCAGGACCTACTAGATAACCGAGCTACTCAAATGCCTTCTCCTCGTATAAGGGGCTTACAAGTAGAGTTAGCTGGTTCCCGCGTAGTTACACGAGTGGAGCATTGATATCTAACAGATACGATTGCTGTTGTTAAGCAAGATATAGAACAAAAAAAAGAACTATTGTGCGATCATTGTACAAAAGAAAAAATGCAAAATGGTGAGTTATAAGGGTTTTTAATTTTATTGTTAAAGAGTATTATTATGAGTTTTCTGTATAGCTATTTTCATGTGATTTTTTTTCTATGTCTTATTTCACGATAGAGACAATGATGAAAGCGATGACAACCTGCAAAACGTGAGTGAGGAGGTGATGGATGTCCTCATTGAAGGCATAGAAAGCAATAACAAGCAAAAGCTAAGTGTGTGATGTCTGTGAATGCCATGTGTCATGTTTGTAAACGATTTAGCAACCATTTACATATTTGTAGTATCTTTTTTCCTTTGTGTTACCTTTGTAAATTTCTGGAGTTATATCTAGTGCAGGTTGCTCTCATCTCACATGTACTCTCTCTTCTTCTCAACTCCCCTTTGTCTCCTCATCCCCCCCCCCTCTTCTCTCTCTCTCTCTCTTTCCCCTCCTACCCCCCCCTCTCTCTCTCTCTCTCTCTCTCTCATAATTGCAAGAGAATGGTGCAAAAAATATCTTGAATATTTTTCTTGTGAAGTAGGTCAAGGTCTTACTATGGATATATATAAAAGCCTAAGATAAGGATATGGAGAAACATAACCATTTTACTTAAGAGATTGGAACGGTTTATAAGTATTATGTTGATCAATTATGCAAGTAGGCATTGTTTGAGGTGGTGGCCTTCCCCCCTGGATTGAGCTAAGTAGAGCATGGTTTATTGGTGGGTGTTGTGCTATAGGACTCATGGCATTGGTGGAATTTAATCCCATAAAAACTAATGTGAATCTAATGGCCTTGGATATAGTGGCTTGATTACCCCTCTCTCTCTCATCTCTCCAAGGACCTTTTGCAGGGAGATAGTGGGATGTGTGGCTAGGAGGCAAAGGATCGGGACCCCTTACAGTCAGCGCTGTCCCTAGGACATGTGGTAGCCATGCATGCTACCAACATGGTATCAGATTAGGTGTTCCCTACCCCCACAAGAGTGTGGTGGATTTTTGTGATGGTCAGGCTCTTGCTTCGTATTCTCTCAAAGAACTACAAAGGTTTCCTCTTAGGTTTTCCCAATTGGTCACATTTATCTACACTAGGGTTTGTCCACAAGGGGGTGTTGGAGGTGCTGGCCTTCACCCCTCGATTGAGCTAAGGGGAGCATGGTTTATTGGCAACTATCACACAGTAGGACGTATGGCATTGGTGGGATTTAATCCCATAAGCAATAATGTGGCCCTAGTGTCCTTGGATATATTGTCTTGATTTCGCCCTCTCTCTATCATCCCTCTTGGGACATTTTGGGGGAAGAGAGGTATGTGTGGCTAGGATGTGGGGGAATGGGGATCACACGCACTCGGCAGTGTCCTTTGGACACAAGGCAACCATGCAAGCTACCAACAAGCATGACTATACATTTGATCCTACCAGTTGAAAGCAATCCAACTAGGTTTTCCTTTTCTTTTAATTTCACCAGACACCTATACATAACCCAAATAGAAGACATCCAAAAAAAGTTAATTTATACTATTTAAAAAGGCTACCATGTGGCATTTTAATTGTCAAAATGTCATGTGGCAGTTTTTTCCCAGGTGTCAAGTTTTTTCCAACTATAGAAATGGAGAGAGAGAGAGAGAGAGAAAGAGGATGGTAGGAAACAAGATGTGGGGAGAGAAGGGGAGAAAGAAGGGAGAAAAAGGGAGATGAAGGGTAGATGATAGAGAGAGAGAGAGAGAGAGAGCATGTGTGTGCCCATACTCACACACACACACCTCTTTTAAATGCTCTTGCATCATTGTTCCCAAAAAAAGCACCTAAAACTTTGTAGCTTAAAATAGACCTTCAATTGTTGCCAAATCCCAAACTTGACCACTCTAGAAGAAAGATCTTGAAATTCATAGTAATTTTTCTTTTTGAACCGACTTAATTTGACTTATGCATGACCCTTCAAAGTTTTTACTACATATAAGTTAAAAGGGCCAAAAAAAAAAAGGGGCCACGTGGCATTTTGGCAACCGAAGTACCACGTTGCATCAAAATAGACACGTGTCTATTTTGATTCCACGTGGCACTTCGGTTGCCTAAATGCCACATGGCCCTTTTTTTTTTTGCCCTTTTCACTTATATGTAGTCAAAACTTCTAAGGGTCATAACTTTCGATGCATAACTCGGATTGTAGCGATTTAAAAGGAAAATTACTCAAATTTTCAAGATCTTTCTAGTTGTATGATCATATTTGAGATTTGGAAACAAATAATACGTCCTTTTTAAACTATTGTTAGCCACACACGTGGCCCAAAAATCATGCCAAGTAGAGGGGGGTCCCAATCCCCCTTCCTTTTAGCCACCACCCTACCTCTCTCACTCTCCAAAAAGGCTAGCAAGATTACGAGAGATTGTCCACAAGTACTTTTTGTCAAGAAATATGATAGGAATCATGTAATCACACATCCGCATACATGAATGGTGGAAGGGGGCTTATTAGTCTCTATCTATTACTTCTAAATCAGAGTGCTCCATTGAGAAAATGACTAAGTGTGTATTATATACTCAGCCACATACTCACACACACTACATCTAATATGCGGTCCGCCAATGTGCTACATATCACTCTTATTCCCCACAGACTCTAGACATCAGACTCTAGACATACTCAAACTCAAGGAGAGCTTTTGGGATGTGTAGTGATTTTCGTATCTATGCAAGACTCCATAGTCTAATATCTTAAGAAATACAAGTTTTCTTGAGTTTCAATTTCTAGTCTATTTCACAATCGTTCATGTTTGAAGTTTGCTTCATCATAAGTTACCTCAAGTTTCAACTTCAAGTGAAAAAATTATTTTTGAGTGGTATATTTTCAAGATATGGACAAGATTCATTCCAATCCTTAAATGTGAAGGTGAGACTTAATATAAGCACGTGTTTGGAAGAGACATGGGGAGAGACTAAGAGAACAATATAGTGCAATAACATTGACAAAGAAGGCTAATAATTTCTTTGTATGGGATGGATGTCTACAAAGAGAGAGAGAGAGAGAGAGAGAGAGAGAGAGAGAATGGAATAACAATGACAAGAGAAACTAATAATTTATTTCAATGGGGTGACACACACACACACACACACACACACACACACACACACACACACACACACACACACATACACACACAGTCATATCGCAATAAAAATGACAATTTATTTCAATGGGAAGGTGAGAGAGAGAGAGAGAGAGAGAGAGAGAGAGTCATGGAATAAAACAAATGACAATAAAAACTAATTTATTTCAAGGGGAATGTGACAAAGGGACACACGCACACACACACACACATAGAGGACTATCATAGCACAATAACAATGACAAGGGAAACTAATTTATTTCAATGGGAATGTGACAAAGAAAGAGAGATAGAGAGCATGTCATAGAGCAATAACAATAACAAGAAAAACTAATCATGCAAACATATCTACTTCATGCATGGGGTACTTGCAATGTAAACTCTTTTTTTCAATGGCAAAGTCACACACACACACACATAATGTCATAGTGCAATAATATGGACAAGAACAATTAATGGTTTATTTGATAGTGCATACAAAAGGTTTAGAGAATGTCGTGAGAGAGAGAGAGAGAGTCTAGTGGTGTAACATTGACAAGAAAGACTAATAATTTATTTCAATGAGTGTGTGTGTGTGTGCATGTGTGTGTGTGTGTGTGTGTGTATGTGTGTTGTTGGGAATTGTGTGATCAAGGGTTTGTCCTATGATCGTGTGTGTGTGTGTGTGTGTGTGTGTGTGTATGTGTAGCACACTAAGTGCTATGATGTGTCTAGACTATTGCATAAGTGATGATATAATGCAAAGGCCCCCACATGGGGAGGTGCCTTTGATTTATGAGTCCCTATGATGTAGGGATTGATTCATGATCTAGGCCACCCTATCTCCCATTCTATAAAAGAGAGGACTTCCTCTCAAATCAATGGAAAATTTTTCCATTTGGTTCCCACACTCTTCTCCATGATGTCCATATTCTCTCCCACTCCCCAACATGTGGTATGAGAGCCTCCTTGAGCCCCTAGCCCATTCTAGCTTCAATATACCACCTCATCATCTTCTTCTCCACCCTCCATCTTCTTTTACATTTCTGCCCTCTTTTCCATTAGATTTTGCTTAGCTTTGTTCTCTCCATCTTCTATGCCATTTGCCAGCCCTCTAAGCTGAAGATCCCTCAACTTGGGGTGAATCTCTGACCCGCCGGTGGAATTAAGCAATGCTTGTCTTTCGCTCGTTTCAACACTTCCTCTGTTCAACGACCTTTCACATGTAATTCTACCCATAGTCGCAACCATTTGTCAATTCCTCTTAGCCATGGGTGCATGACACTACAAGCTATCTCATGTCCAAGTTTGAGGCCCAAGAATTGCTGGAGCGAGGAGAAAAAAATCAAAACCAATTGGAGAAGGCGTTGTTCTCATGAGCAACACTGCATGTTTTTTTGGCAGCCCTTGTAGGTGAAGATTCTTTGGTATAAGAGTATTAATTATGCATAAAAGCCCCCTTCATATAAGCTTCACAGAGCTTGAATCAAGAGCTCCAAATTACTCTATACTCTATAATTTTTGGCATTTTTGGTTGTTGAATGCTTGATGCAAGCTTAGGGATGATTCATTGACATAATATTCTCAGCTAATTCTAGAGTTTTGGTTCAAATACTCTCTTATAGTATTTTATTCCATTGTGAGTATCTTCTTTGATTTGAAGATGCACATGCACTATGATTGTTGATGAGCATTTGAGTAATAACCATGACTAGCTCTTATGGTTCTTCTAATGAGAACTATGTGAAGAAGTCCAAGTCAACAAGAAGTAAAAAGATCAAGGTAAAGAAAACTGCTTCCAAGAGACATTGGGAAAAGCCTATTGGATATTTCTATGCCAAGAATTTAGGACTGTTCTGAGTACATAGCTAATAACTTGCATTTGTATGGTGAGGGAGACTTCTTTGTTCAGAAAGATTGACCATTTGTAAGAGAGTAGACACTGCCTAATTATAAAGGTAAGACCCTCTCAATGGCCACCTTTAAAATCGACAAGTTCAATGGCCAAGGTTTTCACACTTCACAAATGAATTTCAAATTTGTGCTTATGAAAGAGAATTTGTGGTACTTGGTTAAGCTAGGGAATCAATCATCACAAGAAGGTGAATCCACCACAACCAAAGGTAAAGGGAAGGCAAGTGACTCTTCTTCAACTATACATGCAGATGCTAAAAGACTAGAGAATTCTTATGCACTCATTGCTTTACGATTGGGAGATGATTTTGTGCATCATATTTCTCGTTTGGAATTCCCTTCTAAGGTCTGACATAAGTTAGATGTGTTATTTGGTGCTAGCTCTCATACTTCTAAGTTGAATTTGAAAATTAAGTTGTTTAAACTTAAGATGGATGGAGACACTCTTGGAGCTCATGTTAATACTTTGAGGAGTCTTATCAATCAACTCTCTAGTTACTTAAGATGATGCTATGGATGTGCTCTTGAAGAGTATGATTATTTTTTGACTACCTTCCCCAACCAACACTAGAGGGCATCATCAGTGCTCTACAAGAAGAGGAGAGAAAGAAGACTTCAAGAAAGGGTGAAGAGCAAACACAAGCACTTGCAGTGAAGTATTCATCAAAGAGCAAGTACAAGGCATGGAAGCATTGTGAAAAGATTAATCATCTTTAAAAAGATTGCTACAAGATCAATCCTTGCACTTCTTGGGGCAAGAACAATCATTTAGAAAAGTTTTGGAATGAGAAGAACAAAAGCATGGAAAATCTAGTTGAAGAGAGAACTCCATCAACAAATAAAGTCACAAACTTTGTGGTAGAAGAAAATACAGATTTTATCTTTTGAAGCTTTTTATATCATCACTTGGTTAATTTTGAGGCTCTTTGCCTTCATGGTACCTCTTGTAGACATGAGAAACTAGGTCCACACAAAGGCCTAAGATTAATCTTTGTACATGTAAGGGAGATAACCATTTGGGGGGGGTCCATCCCATTTTTGTAAACCTTGACCCTTGAACAACTTTGCTAGCATGAGATCCTAGCCATAGATTTATACTTGACCACCATGAGATGGCTTATGAAACTATGTGCCTAGATGAATCCTTGACATAGCAAGAGGCAAACCCTTGAGGGGAGGTATGTTGGGAATTGTGTGATCAAGGGTTTGTCCTATGATCATGTGTGTGTAGCATGCTAAGTCCTATGATGTGTCTAGATTATGACATAAGTAATGATGTAATGCAAAGGCCCCCACATGGGGAGGTGCCCTTGATTTAGGAGTCCCTATGATGTAGGGATTCATTTCCTTTGATGTAGGAGAGGTACCTATGGTCTAGGCCACCCTCTCTCCCATTCTATAAAAGAGAGGACTTCCTCTCAAATCAATGGAACATTTTGCCATTTGGTTCCCACACTCTTCTCCATGATGCCCATCTTCTCTCTCACTCCCCAACATGTGTGTGAGTGTGTGTGTGTGTGTGTGTGTGTGTGTGTGTGTGTGTGTGTGTGTGTGTGTGTGTGTGTGTGTGACACGACCCCATTGCTCCTATGTGACCTGACCTGCAAAACAAACACCAGAAACCAATCATAGAACCATAAAGGAATCCGTAGGCTTTTACTCTAGGCTTTTACTCACCACCCAACCATGGCATCCTAGATTGGGATGCCCCCTTCGAGCCACAAGCTAGCTGTTGGCAACTAGCACATCTCCCAACCATGATCCCAACCAACCTAGTGTCCCATACCACCAGATGGTGCTCTCAAGTAGCCTTGGATCTCGATCTGCTAGGCCTTGGGCTAATCTAAAGAGTAGGTGTGCATCCACACACAATCCAGGATGATCCAGACCAATAGGGAAGAACTCACTTGCTCTGCCCTGCTCTCTTAAAAACTAAGCCCCCTGAGCCCCTTATATAGACTTGGGCCCCGAACGGCTGTTTATAGCCAAAACCCTAACTCGTACCATTTGCCCTTGTAACCCAACCTAAGAATCACCTCCCTAGCCCCTAGCCCCTAGCCTCCCCAGGCTACCTGAGCTAGTCCTATGTGCCTAGGGCACATGTCAGACACAATCCGTGCACATGACATACTTCCTCTCCTCTAAGAACTCACTTTTGAGTTCGCTAAAAACTCAAGAATGTCCTCTGGAGGTTTGGTAATGTCTCCCATGTTGCATCATCCTCAACACAATCCTTCCACTTGATCTTGTATTCCGTGATAGTTCGATTACGAAGCTATCTTTTATGAATTCAAGAATACTGTCAGACTCGTGTGGAATAAAAGTCAAATTTGTAACTTCTTCTATTTCTTGAGGAGAAACAAGTTGATCATCTGGACCCAGTAACTCTTTTAGTCTACTAACATGGAATACTGGATGTACTTTAACATCAGGAGGCAATTCTAGTTTATATGCAACTAGTCCAATTCTTTTAATAACCTCAAACGGACCACAGTATTTGGGGGATAACTTCAGAACCAAACCAGTACTTAGGCTCCTGAATCCTTAGGAATACGCAAATATACCATCGTTCCTTCAGAGAACTCTCTAGGTGAACGATGTCTATTAGCATAAAATATGTCTCGATGTTGGGCACTTTTAATAGACTCCTTGGCAAACTGCAACATTTCTTGCATGTCTTGCAAGAATGTCTTTGCAGCGTCATTTTGGATTCCCTCTAACCCAACCATAACTGGTGACTTAGGTTGAAACCCGTACATAAGCATAAAAGGACTGTAACCAATACTCGAATGCTTTGCACTGTTATAAGCAAACTCTATCATGGGGAGATAATCTTCCCATGAAGACTATCTCTTAGAAACATATGCCCGAAGCATATCTTCAACCAAATGGTTGCCCTCAGATTGTGCATGATCTGAGGAACTCATACTTAGAGTAGTTTCCAACTTCTCAAAAACAAGTTTCTAGAGGTTACTTGTAAACTTCGAGTCCTTGTCGTTGACTATGTTAGAAGGCAAACCATATAGCTTAAACAAGTGGTCCACAAGCTCGTGAGCCAACTGGACAACTGATATGGTCAATTTAGTAGGTAAGAATCGAGCCATTTTTGTTAGATGGTCCACTATGACCCAAATAGAGTCATGACCCTTGCGCGTTCTAGGCAAACCAGTAATAAAATCCATGGAAATACCTTCCCATTTATTACCTGGGATTTGCAATGGCTGTAATAAACCCGTGCTTCTAAGGCGTTCTGTCTAGGTAACCTGACAAATCCGGCAACCTACCACATAGTTTTCAATAAATGCACACATCTTAGGCCAATAAGAGGTATGCTTCACAAGAGACAGAGTCCTATGTACTCCATGATGTCCTGCACTAGGTGCATCATGACACTCTCGAAGAATCTTGGATCGAAGATCCAACACATCAGGTACACAAATTTTATCATTAAGGAACAACAAGCCATTCTGAATCATCTAGTGACCTTCTGTTGCCTGTACAGTAGGTGGCATCATCCTTGAGTCTTGGTCAATCATTGAGCTCCCATCCTGGACCTTCTGCTAATACTAACTGAAAGGACTATCAATCGCACAAAGCCCTCTCAAGGGTTGAAATAGGTCAGATGAAATCTTGGTAAACGATAAACTCTTTACCATTTTAATTCGACTTAAGGCATCTGCAACACGGATAGGCGAGTGCAAGAGAGGGGAGAGGAGAGAGAGAGAGAGAGAGAGAGAGAGAGAGCATGCTCGCCATTTTTGCACACTCGCCAAAAAAACGCACCCCATCTTTTTGTGATAATCCCCTTAACTTACATTGCAATAAATTTTCACGCTAGGATGATGCCCCTTCCCTGTCTAGAAGACAAAAGCCTTAAGCCTAGGGGGACATTCACAAGTGGTAACTAATAACCATTCATGCCATCTCTCCTAGCCAATCATGGTTCTCCCATTAAAATTTTGGGAATTCCTATGATAGGGTGAGCTTGGCAGAAAGAGCCATAGAAAGGCTTGTGTTCACCAAACAATAGGTCAAAGGCAATTCTAATATGTACTTGTGCCAATATTGAGCCAACTGCTAGACACCAAATTTCTCTCGCTAGTTTCACTAGAGATTTCCCCTGGCTCCCTTGATTTTTCTCTTATGGTGGAGGCTCTGCGATACTATTTGAAGTCACATGAGTCAAGATTTGGGTAGGATGCCACTACACCTCACCAAGACCAAGACTTACTTCATGCAAAGTCTACATACAACATGTCAAACTTCATGGACGGAGCTCATTGCATGCCTAGTAGAGAGGAGTTGTGCAGCCTCAATTGCAACAAGTATCGAGCATAAGTCAATTTGTCTCTTCATAGATACACACTGTTCTTTTTCTTGTGAGAAGTACTAGGTTTTAGGTGGGCATGACAGTGAGATACTTGGGATCTCGGGTGGGGATTGACATTTCAACCAAGCAACAAGTGCCCTTGATATCTTGGTGAGTATTTTTTAAAAGCTTCAATAATTGAGTTTACTCTTGTTAAGAACCATCTAGTACGTAGCCTCTTTTTGGTGCTTCTAGCTTCAATGGCTTGTCTGCTACTTTTTGTGGGTTGGTTCTGATGGCAGCCGCAACACTCGAGATTGTCTTACCTAGTAGATAACAATTCTCCCCTGGGCAAAGGAAGGTTGTATGTAGAGTTGGGCTTACTAGGAAAGCTTATAGTCCACGACTTTACCCCATGCTTTGAGCAATGGAAGCTTTTGTTGTAGCATTGCCTCCTCAAGAACATCCCCGACATAGTGGAACTTTATAGCTCTCACATAGTGGATTATTCAAATGCCCTCCACAAAAGGGCCTACAGATGAGATCCTGATGAGGATATGGAAGGACCTTTGCATGGGTTTATCCACTACCTTTCAAGCTCATCAATGCATAGAGGAGCTTGAAAGGCAATCACTAGCATGACATATAGAGCTCCATGACTATAGGGGGAGATATTTGTGGTCGTAGGCATATTAGGTGGGCAAAAATGCTTGTGGTTGTAGGCACATTAGGTGGACCAAGTGAAAGCAAGGTCATAGGCACATTGTGGTCATAGGCACAATAGGTGGACCAAGTAAAGGCAAGGTCGTTCACATTTCTTTGAGAGGAGCCAACTTATTGGGGACTCAGTGATGCATCGACATCAATCTAGTCATACCAATCCCCACAAAGTGTCCCTCCCATCTGCCCAAGGATGAGGTTTGAGAGGTGGTGACTAGCATTAAAGCCTCGCGCATTTAATTTGCACGCCACCAGCCTATTGTTTATGCAAATGTACTCTATCTCTTTAAACACTGAAGAACATAATAGAATGTATATTGAACCCTAATGTGGGTTGTCTAAAGTCCAGAAGGATTATTCACATTGTAACATAGGTCCCTCCTAGAGTTCTCTACAACCTACCATGTATTCATTCGTGTACACCATATGTACATTGCACACTTATATGAGACCTCTTATACTTTAACACTCCCCGTGGAGACCATCCATATCATACAAAGATACATTGTTTTTTTAATTTTCAAACTTCTCCCAGATGTTGACCAGCAAAGTAAAGATGTGGATGCACTTACACTTGATCCTTCTAGGCATGCAAACTTTGAGGACAAAGCTTTTGAGGAGGAGGTGAGTATCCAGCATTGTATGGTCTCCATAAACCACAGAAAAGGATGCCAAAGTAAACTTACCCACAGTGACAAGGAGCAGCTTGAACAAGATATGCATGATGAGAAGCAGCTTGGAAGCTGCATCACAACGCAGTCAGGAGCACGACAATGGGGAATATGGCCACATCAATAATGCCCTTCGCTACTGCTCACTAGGTGAGTATACGTGGGAGTTCTACCTCCTACACTTAGCAGCCATAAGGGGAACAACAGCATCACACAGGAGTGTTATAAATGCAGAGGAAAAACTTTGGAAGGATGTCCTCATGCTGTGTACAGCACATCAAAAATATTGTTGCCATGTATTGGGACTCGCAAAATTTGAGGGGATAGTTTTCAAAGGGCAATCAAAATTTGAGCTCTTCAACTTATATGACATGTATATGAAGCACACAACAGAGATGCATTCATCTAGGACTGAACTTAATGGTGAGGATGGAAACCTTTCCAAACATGTGGATTGCAGGGATAATGCCAGATGGCAGAGCCCTACAGCTGATTCTTATATGTTCACCACTGCCAATGACAAAAGCGGCATCTACATGGTACAACCTGAAAATGACAGCCAAAGTTATGAAGATAATGCACAGCAAAAGGAAGATGGCTGTTATGACTGTTTTGCAAATGGGTATTATAATATTGATGACAATCAGCCCTTGCACAACCACATTGATCTAAATACTTACTGTCCCCAGGAGTACATTAGTGCACAGCAGCAAGGTAATGCAGATATGCAACTTGATGGGAAAGCACATGGAAGTGCTATTGCAGGAGACCAAGGTAAGTCTATAGTTGGGGATGAGGCAAACTTGCCACAACAGAAGTTGCGGATCATGAAGAACAAAGGGCCTCTTCCTGAGGGTGGTGATCTCATATGGCACGATAATGCTGCATCCTTGTCAGCAGAGCACCAAGGCACACTAATGCATGGGAATTTCATTGTAACCCCACACAAGGTGCATTTTGGGCAAAGGGCAGAGTACTTATTACACAACCAGCCAGGTCCTTCCATCTGTGGAAAGCCTATTAGTAAGCAGTCCACTATGATCTTGCCCATGGGAAATTTCTGCCAGACTTCCACCAGTGACTCTTCCAAGGGGTGATATCCTTGAGTTACATGCAGGGGATAGAGACTGGTATTCACTACCGCCATTTGGCATATCCCAACCTCATGTGGATGCTTTTGGGGAAGCATATTCCTCCAGCACTTATTTCTCAGCTCTATTTCAGCACGATGCCTGTGAGAGGAGTTGGCCTCGATCTCAATCAGATAGTAGGCTTTACATAGAGTCTGGACAACCTCGAACGCAGCCTGGACAGATTTATGTGGAAGGACGCCACATGCCCAATATGTACATGAGTTTGCAGGCGAAGTGGGACATTGATGATGCCTTGTCAAAATCGCACCATGCCTATGTGGGTGTACCATCTGAAGTCGGGGATAACTTGTCTTTCTTGCATTATGGCAGTAGCTTGGTTGGACAAGTGTGTGGTACAAACTAAAATGATATTTTGGCAGACCATAGATTCAAAGGAGGAACCCAGGATCCTAATAAGCAGGGAGAAATGGCTATCACCTTTGGAAGGAGATCTCAGATTTTATCCAATGGATAATGAGGGCAAGATTCTCTATGATAGCATGCATCATGTCCAGGCTTGGTTGAAGATGAGGATTCCATCTTGGAAGCCCTACACACGTGCAGATTTCAAAGACCTCATGGGTGTCATGGTTAGAAGGAAATTACAGCGGTCCAGTCCGGGGTTGAAGGCCTTACATGTGAGGATTGAAGATCCCTGGAATGTTGAGGAAGCACAAGAACTTTTGGAACTGTTTGAGCCTGAATATAGCATCTATGATGAAGATGATTTTCAGTTTGTTGCATTTGGGCAAGATAACAGAGCCAGAGATGCAGTGGATATATGGAAAAGCAATGAATGCTCCCAATGTAGGCAGAAAGCGACAGCAAGGCATAAAGAGGTGTGCAAAGTAGACTCCATGGAGACGAGCAATGGCTATATGATTGTGGAGCTTATTGATGATGGGCACGCTAAGTGGGATCAACGCCTACAAGACCCGGGAGGTGCCATGACATCTATGGAAGGGAACTATTGGACTTTCCCTTTTGACCCAGGTGGCCCGCATGTTGGAACATGTTTATTCTACAGCAGGAAGTTTTAGAGTTCAACCATCACTTGCAATTTTGAGGACAAAGTTATATTGAGCGGGGATGGTTTGTAATGAAGGCCAAAAGTGGGTCAAGTTAGTGGGGGTTAGGATAATTAGTATTTGAGGGTGTTTGCTAGATAGAGGGGTCTAAATAGCTAAGGGGGTACCTATATAAGTACCATCCTCTCATGTACTTGGGCACTTTTTGATGTGACATCTAATCCTATCTACTCCCCCTTCCCCCTTCCTGCCTGCGCTCGCTCACTCTCCCTCTCTTCCCTACTCCCTCTCAATCTCTCCCTCTCTTTCCTACCTCATTCTCTCCCTCCTAACCCTTTCCTCTCCCTCTTTCCCTCTCTATCTCTCCCTTATGCTAGTCTATCCCCCTTCTCTAAATCTGCCCCTACCCCCTTTTCTACAGCTGCTTAACCACACAGCAAAGTCAACCAAACTCAATCTTCAATAGACCAGAACTCTGAACGCACCTGACTGAACCTGAGTCACCCTCCTCGCAAGGGCACAATCCTCCAGTCATGCAAATCGATTCCCAAGAGCTTCTGGATCAAGGTCATCCTTCAGCAAGATCCCTGCCTTCAGGCTCCCACACCTGTGAGCCTCCTACTTGGGCTCTGATATCATGTTAGAAATGACCCAACAGAGGGTACGCACAGCGGAAGACTGATAGTATTGCCCAGGAGCTCACACACTGTGGTGTGGGGTGTGGAATCACAAACTTCTTAAACTTATGTGCATAAATGTGCAAGCCAGCAAATAGACAATGCTCAGAGACAAATATAGAAGCAACACTTTATATTTCCGTCCGTCCACAAAGTAGTACAGGATACAATACCAAAAGGTTCTCCTACTAGATGTCAAGCACTTCTAGATCTCTGAGCCCGCATGCTCCACCTCGAGCGTATGTAGACTCTCTGTCCAAAGTGTTCTTCTCAACCTTGCTGCCCTGAGTGTCAGCCTAGGTAGGCAGCCCTCCAAGCTCAGTCTGCAGCTCTTCCTTCTCTCCTAGTCCTCAGGGAATAGGCTCCAAGAGTAGGTCTCCTGCTGCTCCTGACTGCTCTGCTCCAGAAGATGTGAAATGAGGCCAAGGGACCTCTCCTTTTATAGGGCACAGGACCCTTGAACCAACCGACCTGGTAGGGCCGACTTTTAGGGTCTGTTTGGGCCAACCAGACTGCCCCCCCCCCAAGTCTGCAAACCGACCTGGTTGGGGGCTGTTCTTTAGACCCACCTGGCCATGTGGCAGCCTGCCATGGCCCAGGCACTCTGCCCACCTGTTGACCCTGTTCCAGGCCTGCCGTAGGCTCCATACAAGGCCCAAAGACCCTGCCATGCAGGTGCCTTTGGCCACTGCAGATCCCGCCTTCAGCCAGGCCACCAGCAGCCCTGTCCTCTATCCAATAAGCCTCCGTACAGCCCCGTACAGTGGGGCCTTACTCTGCTGATGTCATCGCGCCCTTCACAGGGCCCTGTTGCAGGCCGTACACCTGTTCTGAAGTTCTGTCTTGCCAGGTCAGATCCAGGGCTGCATGCCCCCGCCATCTCTCCTGCACAAGGTCTCCTTCTAATGTATTTCTTCTGCTGTCCACATGACAGCTTGTGTGCCGCCCATGTGGCAGCCCCATTCTCTGCCCATGTGGCAGTCTATACATCCCTAGATCCACCCCCCCCATGCTCTCCTCATATGGGGGCTTACAGATGGGGAGGTGACCATTCCAACAACCAATGGCTCCTATACCATGTTAGAGCAACTAAGCACATACCATCTACCAAATCAATGGCTTTGATACCATGTCAGAGAAGACAGTTGCCTGCTGTAGCCAACTCCCATTCCACTGAAAGAGAGAGATTGAGAGCACGTCAGTCCCATGTGCACGCATGTATGAAAAGACAATTCAAAGAGAGAATCCTCACACGTACAGCCACAAGTTTATGTACTGATACAGAGAACCAAGTATAAAACCTGCCAATGTGTGTACCAAACAGCTTCAGCACAGTTTCGCTGAGGTAAGAACCAAAACTGGCTCCATATGCTGTCATACTGAGGTGGACTCCTCCTTTCTGCCACATGCCTTCCTTAGCTTCAGTAGCTACAGATGTGAGTCCTGCTCACCCTCTTGAGCACCACCTCTAGCTGTTCTACCTGAGTGTAGATATGCCTCTAATGTGTGTTTGTGGAAGGCTGAGATCCCTGCACATTGAAGTGCTCTTGATGCAGAATGAACTGCCAAACAACCCCATGGAGGGCTTCTTTTATAGGGCTAGATGCTCCCCAAAATGGCAGAGTGGGCCCTAGGGTTCAGCCAACCAGAAAGGCCAACCGACCCTCCTATTTCCAACCAGTCATACAGACTACCGACCAGATTCCAGCAACCCACAGAATGGCCGACCTGAAGGCTGACCTGTGGCTGCACTTAGCGCCTGCAAATAGGTCCATACCGGGTGCCTATTGCTGGGCTGATCCCCAGCCAATGTGCCCATTCCAAGACTTGCAGCAGGCCTTTAATGTGCTCTTTACCAGGGCCAATGCCGGCCCTAGATGCTGGCCTAGGTAGACCACATGGATGCCCTAAAATAAACATAAGACAGGGAACTGCCTGCTGCCCATGTGGCAGCCTGCTTGCTGCCCAACAAGGCAGCTCCATTCCATGCCCCTACCTGTGCCCATCCTAAGCAGTATGTCATCTCCACCATGTTCTCTTCCTAGGGGGCACACAAGGGGTGAGGGGACCACTTTATTCCAACACGTTTTCTAGTCATTGGAGACAGAGGGGGGGGACGCCATGTACTTTATTGTTTGAGGATGAAGGCAATAATGTAGAAGAAGAGTGGAAATATTAGCAACGGCTGTGAAGTCAGTAAGAGAAACAATAACACACAAAAAAGAGGGCCAAAGAACGACTTGAAAAATGGATGACAAACCCAAGGAGTCACTACTCAAAGAATAAATGATAAACCCAAAATTATTTTGGATAAGTGCATGCCAGGAAAATTTCAAAGAGTGAAAGTGAGGCACGGAGGTAAAGATTGACAGGGACAGAGATGGCGCCCTCCACCCTCATGCAAACATAAGATGGAGTGATTATCCACTCATGCCAATGGGACCTTAGGCCTACTCTGCTCCAACGTGACAGGCAACTGGATTTGAAATCAACGTGCTGCACGAGGACATGCAATCCTACAAGTTCCAAACCTCCAAGGACTAAACGTTTGAAAAGAATTCCTAGTTAGATGAACAAGGGACCTTTCTCCTCGTTTAGTTTGACAATAAAGAAGGTACCAAGAGCAAATACCTGTCTTTTGACCGAATCATGCAAAAAGCTGGTCTTTCGTCACCACTTCCCACCAAAAGTCCCACATTGGCCCCTTTTGAGCCCCTTGTCTCTGCAAGCAAATTCTTGTATCTAGCGGCTTTTAAAGCAGGGCTCACATCCAACATGCCAGAATGCATGGTGATATGTATAAATACCATTTGTTATACTAATATTAGTGTATAGTTAGTCTATCTTGTGTGTTAAGTTCACTCTCTCCCTAGCTGCTCCTAATCAATTCCACTCTCACCCCTATGGTATTAGAGCACACTTGATACAATGTGTGGGTGATTCGTTGAGAGATTCAAACCCAAGCTTGCCTACTTCCTGCCACCAACTTCAGTGCTGCCATTATTGCTTGTTATGCTTTGCTACAAGCGACAAGGCATTTTTGTAGTGAGTGACTTCCTTTCAATCTGCTTCAAACGGGACCTTCGATGCAACTATTGTAGCCCAAGATAGAGCATTTCTAAGCTCTAGGTGATTTTCCTTCTTGTAAAAGGTTAGGGGGTGTGAGAAAAGATGAAGAAGAAGAAGAAAATGATAGGTTTTAGCCCCTGGTATGGCCTTGTAGGCAAGTTTGTGTGCTATTGTGCACATTTCATAAGAGTGATGTACCATCATTTCACTTGTACTTCATCTTGCACTCTTGTGCTGCTGCAAAACTTATACAGGTCGTTTTTCAGCTTGTAGCTGCTGTATTTCTGCAATACTGTCTCCATACAAGCTATCAAAAGAAAATAGAAGGGAGGAGAAACAGAAAAACAGAGGAAAGAAAAAGTAATTGTGAGTCTGTGACTGTTGAATCAGTCCTTGAAATTCAAAAGAGATTTGTACTTGTTCTTGAGGGATCTGAGGCTACATCATTGTGTGAGAGGAGATTTTAAGTGGACCTCCTGCCCTTGTTTGTGGCAAAAGAGTGGATATGCCTTCAGAAAGTCTCCTAAGGAATCTTTTCACTTCTTTCAATAATCTACCACGATCATATACAAGATCCTGGAGTGCAGGCATCAGGACAATCCAGTCAGTTATGTTTTCTAAATTAATCATGGATATCTTGGGGTGAGCAGCCATTGGTGCCATTACTGGAGATGGACAAAAACTAGAAGATGGTCTTCTACCTCTGACTTGCCTAACATAAAGGCATGATGATTACAGAGGTGTGCAAGGCCCCAATTGCAAGGTTGGTTTGCCATGGCTGACACTACAAACTTCAAAGGGCGTATTCAGCCAAGGTTGAGTATGCTGCTTGTTTTCCATTCATTCCATCTCAATCCCAAATTCATCGGGCTGTTAGTGGCCAGCTGAAGGAAAAGTTCAGTCAAAAGACCGACCCCCAGTTTCAGAAATTTCCATTTGCTTACTAAGCTATTTGTATTTGTATCTCTCTCTTTTTACTCTGAGTTTTGTAGAATGCCTCATACATACTCCCTTCTTCCCTTGCTCTTTTTCTCTCTCTTTTGCTCTTTGCTCATTTTATTTAAAATAATAATAATTTGTAAGAGTGGGTTTACTTTAGTTTTACAAATATATATCCTTCACATTGATCCCAACATGATCTACCATTACTTTATCTGCAATGAGTTCAATATGTTATATCACTTCTGGCATATTATGTTTAAAGATCATTAATGTTTGTGTAAATGCGAGGATATCTTACTGTGGGACTCACTCTTAAAGGGCCATTGGCATGCTCATCACGCGCATGCCAATATGCCACGAGGTTTTGTTACAGTTTAGGTAGAGATCGTGCACACTTTATGAAGCAAAATGGACAGTGATTTCTAGGATGCCATTAACCGTCCATTACTTGCTACTATGCTAGATTTTTGGATTTCATTATCTTTTGTGACATGTTTCGTTGGAGTTTCTCTCCCCACGAGACTTATTTTATATGTGACTAAGAATTTCCCCATCATTTTTTGAGATACAGCATACCTGCACTTGGAAATTACCAAGTTGGCTTGCCTTTGCTCCCCTCAGAGGTTGCGGAGAGTCCTTGGCATGCTGTTACATATTCTTCAAATGACTGGGGAGCACAGATTATCTTATGTTCAAGCAGTACAGTCGTAACCCATACTGTTTTATAACGCCCTCTCACTGCCCAACATAGGGCCGGCCAAGAAATCAGACTTGCAAAGCTTTCTCACAGGAAACACGGTATCTATATTTCATACTCTCAGAGCTTGTTGGGAAGGCAATGGAGTCCAGAGCAGCAACTGCAGATCGATGGACACCTCCAGCGAGTTACAGAAGTGTCTAACGGTTCCTCAAAAAGATTCCAAGCATCCAGCTACCACAAAGTGATCCCTCTATTTCGACTATTTATGTACGCAAACGCAGATGTCAGATATGCAATTAGCTTCTCTTCACTTTCTAGATATGCATTAACCTCTCTTCACTTTAATGAGGGTGGTTTGGGCAAATAAGGATGCGCTACCTTCATCAATCCAACGACAGTTCCTCTGCTTCTTGGGAAAATTTTCACGCAAGTAACTACCACTGCAGTATTCGAGAAAGTTTGACAGTTGGCAGCTAGAAATGCATACAAATACATTAGCCACAAAGACGGCACTTCAATTTTGCCTGTGATTGAAAGCCATGTCATGAAATTTCCGGCAAAACCCAGGGCAGCTGCAATTGCGAGAAGTGTCCATGGCGGCAATACTTCGTACAGTAAGCCTGCTACAATCCCAACATCCGCTCCCACATCTTTTGAGAAACTTATCGAATTTAAGTCCCCCTGGTCGTATCCAAGGCTCTCTTTAATGCTTTGTGAGTATATACCGAAATCGTAAGCGGCGCCAGTGCTACACTGGACCCAAAATCCTGCGGCGATCACGAACCAGCTACTCTTGAAAACCCTTCTCAAAGTACTGTTGGGAGCATCCATTTGCAGCGAGACTTTTCGTATCGCGAAAACGAAAGAAGGATGTGATGGGTATGAGAGTAAATCATCAAAACATAAGCCCAAATAGCCAAGCAGATGCTCCCCCAGACATTCTGTCACCTGCAGCAAAGAGCTGCTTACAGATGCGCAGAGGAGTCCTTTACTGCTTTCAAATTGTAACTCGGGGGTCTGCCCTGCAATCTTCTCAGTGGCCTATCAACAAGTGTCCTTTTCTGTGAAATGGTCAACCTACTACTAGTCTATAACTAAGAGGAGCTTCCCGAGCTGCCGCTGGGGAGAGTGCTGAACGAGCAGTGGACACAGCGAGCCGGGAGTACTAGCAAACTGCTGCTAGTCCTAGCTGCACCGGCTGCAGACTCTTGAGCCTATCTTCTCGAACCTCGAAACTCCATTGAAAGCTCTGTCCGGACGCTTTCACCGGTTCATCCGGTCTCGCGACGACAAAATGCTGGACTGGAATCCTGAAAATCGAGGACTAGTGAACGCAAGGGCTGCAATTTTCCCCTGCTCCAGAGAAATCTACACTAGTTTACATTTTGACTCAGGTGTGTCACTGTTATTGTGCGGTGGTGATCACTATCAATATTGATATGACCAAGTTATCATCCTTGATGAGTTTTTTTGAATTCCCATAGATTCCAGCTTTCCTTCTCAATCATATCAAATCACTCTTCAAGAATAACATTTTTCTCAACAAATGACAAAACTTGGGTTTTTAAAATTTGAAGTTTTTCCCTCAGAATTTGCCAATTTTTTAGCTTAAATATAACTAAATTGCCTAAAATTTTGCAGATTTTACAAAATTGATATAATATTTTTTACGGGTGAATGAAAATATAACGTTATAGGTCCATGGTATATGGTTTGCAGGTTTTCTATGAACACTGTAACAAATAGCATTGTTCTAAATCTGATCTTTTATTAGTAGTGCCCCCCCATTAAGGACAGAGCTCTAGCTACTACAAACTTTCTATTTTAGACTCCCTTTGAAAGCAGAACAACAGTAGCCACTTGGGAGCAATGCTTCAGGCACGTGTGCCTCTTGTTTCCTTTCTCCGTTATGGACACGTAATGACAAACTCATTTGGTTGAATTAGTTGATAGGCTTGGATCTTGCTATATTCATTTATGTCCTATAGTTTTGTTTTGCACATGATCGCCAATTTAGAATATAATCTAATTTGAGCATTTTTTTAAAGGAGGTACGAAAATCTTAGAGAGGAGATGTGACATCATGTCCATCGGGTCTGATCCTCTTTGTAAATATCAAGGTTAGTGCCTTTATTATTTGTGATGGACAAAGATTAGCACTTTTTGAAAACTGAAGCCCAAGGGATTGCTCGCATGAGCTTATGAGCTCTCTTTTCGATAGCATCAAAGTAATCATTGTAGCGACCTTTAAGATATAATGTAATGGACTACAATCACATGTTATCATTCATCAATTTTGGATGTGCCACAATTGTTTTTCCCATTTGCTAGCGCTTGCTCACCGTCAAGAACTTGCATAAAACTAAGAGGGTTGGTTAGGTAAATTCATAAGTTTATAGGATTTATGTCTAAATATGTTGTAAAAATGGACCTCTACATATTTAATTCATGAATAGAAAGCTCTTACCCTTTTTAAAGTGCCCAAAATAATAAAATTTTAGAAATTAAGAAAGTGAGAAAAGAAGAAAGTTGTAAAACAAGAAAAAAAGAAAATCCATATGTGACGTATAGGGAGAGGTGGCACAGTTGCTCTCTGGCTATTTATAATATGAGAGAGCGTGCCTCTCTCTCGTCAACTTTTGTTTTCAGCTCTGCTTTCAACTTTGTTTTCTGCTCAACTTTTTGTCATGCTTTGCTTAGCTTAGATGCGGAAATGGGTACCCTTGATGGGTTGCTCATGTGCTCCTTCTATAGAGAATGCTCATATTTGACTATACACCTGCATGGCAATGAGAACACATTAAGTAAAGACAATTGATATATGTGAAACAAAACACGCATGCCCCATACCTATATACAAATTTAATCAGATGTCTTTGCATGTACATGTACTTGCATAGACAAATGTATATTTGCCGAAGATTTTTGTAGAACGAGACCAATGGCAAATTCTGGTACTTTGAAAGTACTTTGTATGGACTATAACTCCATGCAATGGAGCAGCTATAGAGACCAAGTTCTGATTACTTACCTGCATTACCACCACCCATCGTGGGCTCATGCAACATTTTCAAAATAAACTTTTGAACCAAAGGCTAGACTTATGAGTAACGTTGGTACCAATCGAAAGGTCCACCAAGCTAGAGATAATTGAATGAATTATTTGCAAAGGCCTACAACGTTTTGTAGATGGAAGTCCTTTTGTAGAGATGTGGGCAAATTGATTTCAGTATGCAAGATGGGTAGAACTCTAGAGCGTCCTTACTCATAAGATTTGAAGGACACTCTAATCTACCAAAATGGAATCCACCAAAGTAAGCAATTTGATCACCTACAAACATAAAATCACACTCTAATTGCAGAAGTATCTATGTGTAAGAAAGCTCATCCAGAATCACTCCCACTTGACCGTTCTTGGAATGTAACCTTAGGACTTTAGCAAATGGTTCTTCTAAAGCATTTGTTTTGTTGGAGACTAAGCCTTCTCAAGTAGCTTTGGACAAGGATCTCTCTCAATAGATCACTTTTTTACTTGTGAACCCTTGGATTGCCAGGTAACAATTCAAATGACAATTCATCACAAAGGCCTTCTCAAGTAGCTTCTAAAGCCTTCTCAAGTAGCTTTGGACAAGGATCTCTCTCAATAGATCACTTTTTTACTTGTGAACCCTTGGATTGCCAGGTAATTATTCAAACGATTGTCAAGTAACAATTCAAATGACAATTCATCACAAAGGCCTTATCTTGGACCCCAATCAACAAAGAAGCAACACCTACTTAGTGATCCTCTTGCTGGCTTATTTGATGGTTAGGGAATAGATGCTCTTCACGTGATTCTCCTTGTTGATTCCATGAACTCATATAATAAGCAAGTTGTCATGAATTTATAGAACATCCAAAAAGTGGAAGGATGGATTGGGATAACCTGTAGTTCATGGCTATGGTGTTTCTTTGTGAATTGAAGCTAATGTGAGGATCCGACATCTATTCTTTTACAGATAAGTCGACAATGATGCTATCACAAGGGGAATTCAAATTACATCGAGAACCACCAATCAGAAAGCTTCATGAACACCGTGTTTATCAAAGAAGTTGTGCACTTACTCCTTAATTCCTCCAATCATTAGTAGATGTTGTCAAAGGTCTTACTCCTAGTAGACACAATCAGCTCACCCACCGCCCCCCTATAATAAGCCAACATAGCTCTCAGAAAGGCTTAAATGTCATGAAGATAGGGTACCCAATAGATTTTTCAAGTCATTGGCAGCACTCCACGATCATCCATGTCCATTCTACATGCACGATCAATACATTCCATCCAATACTTTGGAATCATCTTCATTTTGAAATTCTTTTTCCAGAGAGAATAAAGAAGCCTAGCTCAGCAATGCAAAACATGAGCTTCAAGTAGAATGACCTGTCAACCCCCTCCCCTTTCCATCTCCCACACCCTCTGCACCCTCTTAGCCACCCTCCCTTGTTGCTAGGACCTCCCCTCCCCATTCTCAACGTCACCATACTCATTCCTTCCTTCTCCGAAAAACCCAAGCCCCTACCCATCCATCATCACCCTCACAGTTCACCATGGAGGGATCGTTAATGTCTATCTCCACCATCTAGACTCCTTTCGAAAAGGAACAAAACAATTCATCCTTTCTCTTAACTAATGACTTCATCCCTCCCCATAGTGGGCTACCGTGGTATGGGCATTAGGGCCTATAACAGTGTGATGCATTTGTGGTGGTGGTAGGAAGTGAAGGTAGTAGTGTTGCTAATGTCCCGGATTGGTGTCAAGTAGTTGTAGGAACATGGCCACTCTAGCATCATTTTCGTGCTGAAGAACTTTCAAAATCTTGGGCAGTTCTTCTAATTGGCAACAATGACACACGACCAACTTTGCAATAGTGCTTTCCCATGACTCGATGCATATTTTATCATGTTTCTTGTTTCCATAGTTAAGCATGGCAAAGACTACATGTATGATTCATGGATCCAATTACATGAAGAGTAGGAGCACTAAAGACCAGCGGCGGATATAGAGATGGGTGCTCTACATCATCCCTTAACAGAAATCAATGCAAGATAGAGAGCATCCCACCCCCACCCAAAACCACACCCCTATTGCCAACAATGTGTTCTCGCACTCTTGAATGACAAGGGGCCCTGGTGGCAACCATTTGAGCAGTTGTACTTAACACGCGAGCATTTGCTGCATTTACTCTATCTCTATCATACCACTATCCTTTCCATCTACTCCCTCAATATTTCTACCACTTCACCATCCATGCCACGAACTCCCCCTCCTATCAAAACCATCTCATATTCAACTTCACCATCATCTCTTTTCTTGAGGTCCGCCCCTATGTTCTGCACTTCCACAATCCATTTCCTCAAACGTTTCCCATCATGTCCAGATCTCATCTCCCTTCTTTACCCACTATCACATGCACATCCTACTCCATGAGCATGTCCATACTCATTTTGTACCTACTTCTCCCACAATCCTCCGTTTGGCATCTCTCCCCATGCCATCTCCCTACATGCCACCATCCTCCCCCCTTTATTTCTCCAAACATCACTAGGGTCATGTCACTCCTCTTGCCCACAACACCATATGTCATCCCACTCCACTTTATCCTTCACATGTATCACTCATGTAGGCCTCATATTCCTTCTCACCCATAGCTCAATAGGAGTGGACATCTCACATACCTATATTGATTATCTAGATCAAAGGCATTCATACACAAAATTAGGTGATTAAATATGTGCTTGAGAGGAACTCCTTGCAAAGGGGCACATCTATCAATGACTATTGAGAAGAAGATTCACATAAAAATATGGGGATGCGACGCCATCATCCCTACAAAAATATGAGTGTAGACCAAGAGATCAACAACCTGGTCAAGACCCTAAACCAATTCACTCATAATATGTAGACGTAGATTCTTGGAAACAGAAACTGATATTTTATTAAAATAGAGAGTACATAATAGATCCAGTTTCAAGAGAGAAGTATGTCACTTTTGGTGACTGAGCTAGACCATATTCCAAGGTCAAGAGCCAATACCTGCATCCATCCAAGAAAGGTGTTGTTAGAATATAACATGGCCCTTGTCATGGGATTGGAGGTGTCGTGGTCCTTGACCACTGGTTATCGTCGTCAATAATATGACCCAACAGACTACCAAAAGACCTAAAAATTGTATAAGCATGGAAAGATGCTCAACATCAGTGAAAGATGGCCAAAAGTGTATTCATATGGGCCTACTTAAGAAGCTAGTCATCACCATTACATCACACAACACCTGTAGCTAGTAAGTCATGTCAAAGGCCTATGGTATCCTCAATGCAAACCGATTTAGAAAATCTAAGTGCGCATAAGCAGTTCATGTTATAAAGGTGAGACACTAGAGAATCGTTACCATAGTCATGAAAGTTGTGAATAAGGTTACCATGAAAATATCACAGACTATACCTGGCATGGAGAAAAAAAAATCAACGATAGAGAGCAAGTGCATATTGATTCAGCTAATAAACAGATTGTCCCTGAGTAACCGACAATCATAACCTAAAAAGGCACCAAACATATGGGTACACTTAGATGGGAAAACCACTTTTTTTTCCCCATAGATACAGCATGGTAATGCGTGGAGATCATCGGAGTTACAACCAGCCTAAGTACGAGGGTAATAGCTACGTATACCTTTCACCTCTATAAACTGTTGTATCCAAATGCAAAATCAATCCCAGGGTAAAGATGACATATATATAAGACAACAATCCAAAGGGTGGAACCATATATACATGCTACCATGTCTAAGCACGAAGCAGAAAAGTTAACCAAATCCTTTGCTACTAGTAAACCCTAGTTTAAATCGCATGGTTATACACAAGGATACCTTGTAGCAATGCTATAGCACTACACGTTACCCTCCTACAACCATCCTATTCCGACCATCAGAGGACCCTATTTGTGAACGAGGACATAAACACAATAATATGAAGACCAGAGCCATTTTCCACTTTAGAGACACGCCACTAGAATATGAGAGAGAGTACAGATTTGAGACACCTTCCAGGCTTAGCTAGGGAGAGGCAACATTGCGAATCAGAAACCAGTAGCATAACAAAACGTCATGTTACCCATGACATATCGAGCCAAAAAATCTTTCCTTTTGGATCTATTAACAGAGAGCAGAGAATATAGAACTTAAAAAGGGTAGTGGGAAGAAAACCATCATCCCACATCCACGAGAAGGGGAAGATGAATATCGGAAGTTAGGATAAACCATCACACACACCGACTCCTGTTCATGTCCCAATAGCTAGGAGACAGACGAGACCAAGGCATTCTCGCATGTAGCTATATCTAAGAGGCCTGAGTTGTGATCTCCCCGTTGCATGATGAGCCCAACGCTAATCAAAGGAAAGTCACCAGAGATCATGTCCGGATGATCTAGCGAGAGGGAGGAGACATCCACTGCCCAGTGTATCGAACTTAGGTCAAGATAGAAAGATGTATATGAGAGAAGATTGAGGGGGGTCGAAGAGGAGGGAGGAGGCAGATAGCAAATGTCAAGTGCAAAGGGAGGGGGGCGAGAACAAAGAGGAGAGGGAGGCCAGATTGCAAGGCGGGACAATGAGGGGGACAAAGGGAGAGTACCAGGCTGTGAGCCATTGTTGCGATAGAGGGGGAAGCAGAAGGTATGATCAGTGCTTCATGAAACTTAGGTACCCGCAGACCGCCATACTCATAAATGCCCATTAGGGTATTAGCCATCTACTCTCTAGTCGTATCATTCCTACAGACATCTTGAGAATAAAGTCATCCGCTTGACTTAAAGGGGAAGAGGGGATCCAAAGGAAACAAAACCATGTGCTCATTTTCATTAAAGGACTAATGGCATAATTCATCCACCCCGTTGCTACACGCATTACTAAGTAACTTATAGATGATTAAGTTTAGGGGAGGTTAGTATACCATTTATCATGACTCATAATGGTGAGAGCACAAGATTATCACGATTACCTATCATGTGGATAGGTAAGCATATACTAATATTATTCGCCTATCATAGTATTTGGCATGGAAAAAGGCAAGTTACACTAAATCATGTACCTGGGGTAGGAATAGAAATCCCCCATATTTCAAAGGTGTGACTCCAAGGGGAGTTTGTAGCTACACCCATACGGAAATCAAAACACTTGCCATCCTTGTCTACCATGGTGACGTCATGTCCTATACAATCATGGAAAATGCCACGATTTGATTGCTAGGAATGACGAGGACATAAATGGGATGTCTATCAAACCATTACAAAGAGAAGCAACATTAATGAAGAGTCTCTCACTGTAAGCATTCTTGTGTACAAAAGAGGGATTGAAGATGAATAGACCATGACAATAGCCTTTGACGACTTGCAAGGGAAGGGATGTCAATGTTATAAAGGCCATCATCATCACGGATTTATTGGAAGTGTTAGAGGCCCAGATCATGGATTCTTTGTATCATGCACCAATCCATCACATGAGATAGACTTTAGAATAAATTTCTTTTGCATCTTTATGCTGACAATATTCCACCAACTTCTGCTGAGTTTTTGAAACATGTCCGTTTCTCCATAGAATTTGATGAAGAGCTGACAATCAATTGGGTAGATAAATGGTATACATTTGCTCAACATGTTGTACATGTGAAATATGCAAAGGAGATTCCATTAATTGTTTGCATGACACAAACAAATTCACAAATTATTATCTGTCTCTTGGGGTGAGATCCAGGGTGGGGGTGTGATGGCGGGTGGGAGGGGAAGTAGAGAGGGGTTCACGGGGAAGGAGGGGTGCAGGGGGGAGTAAGGGAAGCAAAAAGGGCTGCAGGGGGCAGAAGGGGAAAGCAAAAAGGGTTCAGGAGGGGTGTGGGGAATAGGAGTGGTGTGAGGGACAGGAAGGGAAGCAAAAAGGGGCGTGAAAGGAAAGAGAGCCACGGGCATGGAGGGCCATGGGAGGGGGTTAAGGGACCATATGCAAATGAAGGGGTTGAGAGTCCGCAAGCAAGGGGAGTCAAGGTCCATAAGAGTGGCTCAACGGCCATTAGCAAGGGGGTTGTGAGGTTGAAGGTGGGAGGGGGGAGGGGGTTTCAAGTATCTATGATGGGGATTGTTAGCAAAGTAAGGGAGGGAAGGGGGTCTTGAGAGCAACAACAAGGGTATGTGCTATAAGCAAAGTGAGTAGGAAGGTGGCATGAGAGTGAGAATGGGGAAGGAGGCACAAGAGAAAGTGGTTTGTGGGGCACACTATGACCAAAATGATGATGGAAGGGGGGCACGAACGTAGAGAGGGTGAAATGTGTACATCTATATATCTATATCTATCTATCTATCTATCTATCTATTTGTGTACATGTGTGCATGCGGACGTGTGTGAGCATGTGCATGTGTGCATGCATGCGTGTGTGTGTGTGGGTGTGTGTACACACACACACGCACGTGCATGCATGCACGCACACATGCACACACACACGCACACACACACGCATGCATGCACATGCACATGCACATTTATATATGTATAAGACACTCTAGCTAAGCTATAGCTATGATCATCTTGTTGACCCTATCTATAGCATTTGCCACCGATACCTTTGAATTCTTTCTGCGATGTAAATTTAGCAAATAATTGGCTTCTTGGGCATGCCTTTTTATCAATTTGCTATGGTAGGTTCTAGAGATCTGGTTTGAAATCTGCCACTGACTCTTACTTCCCTTGATAGATTGTATATAAATTTTGGAGGAGCTACAGTGTCGTCTCATCCTTTTGAAATCTTTCCAAGAAAGATATGCACATGGTCTTACATCACTTTAGACACTATTCACCTTATAGATGGACTTAAACTCCATAATATGGATATTTGGGCCTTCTTACCCCTTGCCTTTGTACTTTGCATTGAAACAATAATTCTTGTTCATCATTGAATTCTATGATGTGGATGATCAACCTCCTCCTTTACAAAGGAAACTTGAATGCCATGGTGGCAAGATTGAAAGATCATGATTGTCTTGATGTTGTAGTTGTCCTCTTGAATGAAAAACTTGTATATAAAGATAATTTTTTACCTAAATGTTCTAAATTTAAAACTTGAATAGTTGTATTTTATTGAAAGAAGCTAACAACAATTCACATGATTGTACACAAAGTGGCATCAACATATCACCCGGTAGAAAGCACCAATAAAACAATTCAATGCATTCTGAAAATGACAGTGTCAAAAAATAAGGACTGGGACACCAAACTTGATTAAGCTGTGGGCATTTTGATAGCATATAAAGTCACAAAAGGGATGACTCCGTTCCACTTGGTCTATGGGTTGGAAGCTGTTGTTCTAATGAAGTTCATCATTGGTAGTCTTCGAATTACAGCAGAGAAATTGGGTTCAGAACAATCAGTGGAATTTCACCAAGAGCAACTTGCACATCTCAAAGAAGATTGGTTAAACAGCCGATATACAACACAAAATAATTCAATCATGAAGACATGCATGGGTGAATAGAAACATAAAACGCAGGCTGTTTAAAGAAAGGGATTGGGTTTTGATGTTAAACTCCAAGTTGGGAAAATTGCCGGACAAATTGAAGTTGAGGTATGATGGACCCTTTAAAATCATTAAGGATATGGGTCAGGGGACGTTTTGGTTAAGGGATATGCATGGCTTTGTTCTACCCAAACCCGTGAATGGATTTTGATTCAAGCCTTTTCTCGATCTGTAGAATAGGTCCGATGGGTCAGAAATAGTCGGATCAGAATGGATCTGACAAATTGGAGATTGTCGGAGTTGAGTCCGACGGTTTGGATCTAGTTGAAAATGGGAATTAGGTCAACATTTGGATGTGGCAGTCTGATATCTCGGGGTTATAAAAGTAGCCATCAGTACTTGGAAGGGTGATAGTGAGAGTTCGCACATGTGGAGGTTACCGTTCAAAAATTCGAGCTTCTAATATGTGAATACTCACAATCTCTGTGATTTCGTCCTTCGACGCAAGTCTGTATTCCTTGTTTCCATCAGTTGCATCAGAATCTCCTACAACTCTCAGCATGCAAGGTGCATTACGTAATCCTCCTGAACACGAAGAGGAACCTTTTGAGGAGAAAGCTAGAAGTAACTCAACAAGCTTGAGAGCAGTTGGGACAAGATTCATCAACCCAAGCATGAAGGAGCACAAAGTAACTTGGGTGACGCAATGGTCACTAAGGAATCAAGCCCCAAGGAAAACGATCAAGTAGCAAGAAGAATAGACTGTGGAGTCACCCGTGGAGCAGTAAGAGGTTGTCTTTTGATACTCTGAATCGCTTTATGGATTTCAAATTCAATTTAGATGATGGAGTCGTGCAAAATGCAATTTGGTTGTGCAACATGCAATTGCATGCATACCATAAGATTTTGTGGTGGACATGGGCAATGAACATGGAAGTAGAAGGACAATTTGACCATCTACAAAGCACGGGACGTAATCTCTAGGGTGTTCTAGTTGCCATGGGATCCGGGAGCCCCGACAAAACCTCCACGGTATGCGGATGAGATCATGATGAAAGAGTTCGGCCCACGGGTTCACTCAAAGGGGTATATTCTTGTGAAAAATGCACAGGGAGAGCAGTGCAAGGAGCAATGCCTATGGTTTTTAGAGAGAGTTTTACTTTTGATAAAGTATGATTATTTCTCCCTGAACAATTATGCACATATGCATTATGCCAAAACAGGCCATCAAGTAGATTGGGCACATATCTTCATGGACAAAATTTTGGGAGAGATTACCAAACAATGACAAGACGAGAAGTGTTCAACACATTAAACTCCATTCAATTATGTTTACATTATTTGCTTAGATTCCTAATGTTCTGAGACCTTGGCAATGCATCCCGAAATCTTTTGAAGAGGAGGCAGAGGTTGAGGTGCAAACCTTGCGGGAGTCGGAAAAAAAAGAACAGATTGGGCACATTTCTTTACGGTCAAAATTTTGGGAGAGATTACCAACATTGACAAGACTGTTCAACACAACAAACTACATTCAATTATGTTTGCATTATTTGTTCAGATTCCTGATGTCCTGAGACCTCTCGAAATTGTTTGAAGAGGAGGAAGAGGTTGAGGTGAAAACCTTGCAGGAGTCGAAAAACAAAGAATAGATGGAAGTATTATTGAAGGCAAGAATATAGAAGAAAAGATTCAAGAGTATTTGGCTAATAAGGAAAAAGGGCTACAAGAACCATTGGATGTCCTCAAGATTCAAGAAAATAAGAATGAAAAGCCAAAAATTAACAAAAAAATGGTTAGGGTAAAAACTACACTAAAGAGGCCCAACGACCCAAAGGAAAGAAAGAAAAGTTTATGTCCAATACCCAAAAAATAGAAAGATTTAGAGCAGACATCGAAGAAGGAAGGATAGAAACAAGATGAGCTATAGATGCCAGGATATGATGAAATGCAGGAAATGCCAATACAACCGAGTGAGCAGATGGATGAAATTCCACTAGAACAACCAGAAAAACCTACATCTCCACAAGAAGGGAACCGAGCCCTTGAAACGAATTCAGAAGATGAACCCCGAAAGTAGACATATATTTCATATGATGGGGCAAGGAAAAAATTGGAATATTTGGAGAAGTTTCACAAATAGGAGGAACACAGAAATGTTTAGATGTAGTCAATGTATGACGAATGGAATATTTTGAAGCAGAAGAATGATGTTTTGGGGCATAAGGTTGTAAGCCTCAAAGAAGATTTACAGTTTAAAGTTTAGGATATGAAAATCATGTCGCAATAGTATAATGAGTAGAAGATAGCTATGGAGCAGTCTCTGAGGCAACAGATGCAAAAGTTGGTAGAGAAGGATGCAACGGAGCAAAAGTTACATATCTGGTCCAAGGACATAACCCAGCATGTGGCGAAAGCACAGGCCAATAAAAGCTTACAAGTCAAAAATATCATGCACAAAGAGCAGTTGGCAATATTAAAACTTGTGGAAAGTCCATGGTGGATGAAGAAATTAAGATTGTGGGTACTTTCATGCCAGATTTAGAGATTGAAAACCAAAAAGCACAGGTCACAGATTATATGACCAATTTATGGGCTCAAATTGAGAACATAGTAGTGCATCTGGAAAATCAACCCCGGTAGACGTGGGATCATCAAAAAGTGGTTACATCAAATTTCCTTTTGAGAAAGCAAGTGGAAGAGTTATAGAAAGAAGTTTATATCTTGAAATCTAAGATCCCGGTGGTGGAAAGTTCAGGCTTGATAGATTCATTGATGGAAGAAGAACCACCTTTGGAAATTGAGGGGGGATTTTCATTAGCATGGTTAAGCTTGCCTTTTAAAACTTTACTATCACAAGAATTTAGTGATTAAATAGTTGGTTTGCCTAATGTGTTGTCAAATTTTGCAGATCAAGAGAATCTGGAAAATCAAGATAATTTGTTGATTGAGGATAGAAAGGTTGCATAAATTTTGACTACAAGATTTCACAGTGCTTAGTTAGTCGACTCTCACATTGAATCTCACATTGAAGGTTTTGAAAAAACCACTTTACCATCTGAAACAATTCATACTATGGACGCTCTCATGGATACGATAACTGAACAAATTAATGAACCTATGATTGTTGATGACAAACACACGGAGACAATACATAGGCCTATCATTCATCTTGTGTCATATTCTAAAATTCTGGAAAAGGAGCAGAATATTCCACACAATGCAAGCCTACAAGATCCTCCGATTGTCGCTCCGGCTGAACCAATCCTTTGAATTTACTTTAATTGTGACTTGTTTTAAAAACATAATGTTATCTAATATTTTGGAACTTTGGCACAGTTTTGTATTGAACTTAAACTCAAAAATGTGGTAGACAGTTGTGTTTGGAGGTACTGGGAATCTTGGTACTGCACCAAGCTCTTCTCTCTATTTTCCCTCATAGTCCTAGACTGGTGAGATGTGGCACCAAAAAGGGAGTTTACTATCAGCTAGAGGTAAGGATTGATAGTATCTAATCAGGATTTTGTGAGATCAGGCTATAAATTTTGTTTCAAAAATTTCTAGCGATCAGGATGTGCCGTGTTAACATAGTTAAAATGTCTATTTGGATATGGATAAAATATATATGATCTGAAAAGGTATAGGAAAAAGGGTTGTGACCATTGGGATCATCCGTAAACTAAAAAACATGTAATCCGCATGGGGAAAAAAGAAGAGAGTATTAGAATACTAGAAGAGAGATGTATTAAAATGAATATGTTCAAAAAAGTTAATGAAATCCGGACGACTATCTTCTTGTATTCATTTGTTTGTTGGTTTACCTCTCTGATTAGCTATTTTTTGAACTTTCAAATTACAATGAGAGAGAGTACATTTCCTGTTACGTCTGAATTCATCATGCTTCCGATTTAGATGAGAGATCCACACAAACACGTTAATTCTTTACCTTGCAATCCGTTCAATCTGAACTAAATGCCTTCGAAGTACTCAACCCCGTTAACAATTTTATGGGACTTAAAAATGAGACTTGACCCTTGAACTATTGCGGAGCTAGAAAGGAGGCATGAGGGTGCATGTACAAGGATCTTGAGAAAGGAGGAAGTGATGGCTCAACTCCATCCCTTAGGCTAAGAGCTAAGCACCATCATGAGTTGTGTGGTGGGAGCAAGTGGGGATCTTGATGTCTGATAGCCTTGATGAGAAGGAGATGGCAGCCTTGGTTGGGAAAGACAAAAATATAATTCCACCATCATACATTGATATTGTGAGATCTCTCTTTATTGGGGTCTTTTTAGAGCTCTCTAGCAAGGAATCATGAATCCTCTTACATGTAGACATTTCAGGGATAGAGCAAGAGGCAAAATCGTAAAGGGTAGAAGAGTCTGGTTGGAAGGTCCCATGGAAAAAGTTAGACTATCATTGGAAAAGCTTCCAAAGCAAGGGTAAACCTTTTCTTCACTGGGTGAGTCCCTTTGCTCAAGGAGCTTAAGAGGTTGCTAGTCTACAAATGTGACCTACCATCAAATGCTTATGAAGCACATTTGTTGAGTAAAGGGTTTCTCATATTGCATTGTGTGTTTGATGGTAACTCACAATTTCTGTAGTGGTATGGCTATGTGCGGTGTTTCCTTGGAGTCCATCTTTTAGCATTGTTGAGTTTTTGCTTCATGAGTGCCCAATTTGGGTGTTACATGCACATTGGCAAGTTGTTGCTTGCTCCTCCTATTACGAGGACCCCTTTTAGTGTCAAATAGGCACATGGAGCCTATGGGATTGGGCCAAGAAATCTGCAACCATATGAACATCAACATATCAAATGGGCTTGTCCATACTCAATAGGTTCAAATTGGTGATTTCTTGGATACATGCTTTGTTTGCAAAGAGCGGGGATATTTCACTCAAAATTGTCCAACGATGGTATGATAAGGTGCATTTATGGGCCCAACATGCATGGAGAGGAGGAGGTGTGGCAGTGCTGAACCCTAAGAAGGGTGATGATATTATGGTTCTTGGAAAGCTAGTGGCTTCCCAGATTGAGATGGCTCAGTCTGAGGAGAAAATGGTGGATGTCTCCTTGCTAAGGTGGCTCAAGGTGAGGAGAAAGTGGTGGATGTCGCCTTGCTGAGGTGGAATTGGAAGGATGGAAAATAGTTTGTAGGAAAGGTAAATCTTCCACCACTATGGGCAAAGAGGGAATGCAAGTCTCTACTATTGGTCTAGGTGGGGGAAGGCAACAAGGGGAAAGGGGTGTTGGAAGATGGGGCTACATGCTTGCCACAAAGGGAGATGATGCCTTGTGCGAATCATTGGTTTTTGATAGCTTCACATATGAAATAATTCTAGAGGCAAATCATAAGAAAAGGAGAGAAAGCTCAAAAGACGCCTCTCAGTTTGCTAGGGGTTTGAATGAAGTCTAATCGGCTCAAATAGTTCTTATGAGGGTTAAGGAGGTAGTCAAGAATTTATCAGTGGCAAAGAAAACAGATTCAATTTCTTATTAGATGCAGATAAAGCTCGTGTGCAATAGGCAGCTACAGGTAGCTCATCATCTCCATCTAAAGTATTGCTCTCATGGAACTTAAGAGAGTGTTGTGACAAGGAGAAATAGAAGGGGTGCATGTGGATGATTAGAGATCTAGGCCATTGATTTTTTTATTGCAAGAGTAAGTATGGTGAAGGTGATTAATTCTACCAAGGTTTCAAACATCAAGGCTTCAAAGTTTTCATCAACAATCCCATTAGAGGTAAACGAGGTGCATCAATCCTAGCTAGGTCTTCAATTGATGCTAAGGAGCTATTTTGGGATAGTGAGGGTCATGTTTAGCTGTGGGTTTTTTTTTTGCAGTTTGCCTTCAAGGTGTTGTTCTCTTATGCGAGTAACAAGATATTCTATGAGGAGATTTCAGATAGATGGAGGGTTTGTCATCAAGGGGTAGAAGACCCTTGCCTTAGATGGGATAGGCTATTAAGGGTGTGATGATCTGTGCCATAGCACTGGACCAACAACATTGTGCTCAAAAAGTGAGGATGTAGGAAACCTAGTGAGGATTAGAGAGTCATTGTACTTGCCCTGAAATTCTTTCTGAAGGATCTAGTGCTACCTACCTTGGTTGTAAAAATGATGATGCCGTAAATGCACAACACTAGAAAAGGATGAGTATGCTTGCACTAAGAGTGGGCAACTATGGCTTTCAATTGGGAATTGCCCATTTCATATTCTTTTCCAAGTTGTTTTCAATTGGCTATTGGTGAGACACCAAGGTTAGCCAAGTAATTCATATTAATCCCTTGTGCCCTTTTTGCAATAAGGTCGTGGAAGGAGTTAGCCATCTATTTTATCAATATAAGGGAGAGCCAGTGCATTTTGGAAGCAGCTTGAGTTTGATGAGCTCTTTTGCATGTCCTAATAAGTGGGGGGATATAGGTGGATTCTCTTTGATAGTGGCATCAATCTCGGCACATGTTAGGGCAGTGAGCATTTTGGCCATTTGCGGAGCTAGGAACAAGTTGGTGTTTGAGGGAGGAATACTTGATGGGTACGAATTCCTTGCTATCTTGGCTTTGCTAAAAAATATTCTATTAGATGTGAGTGTGGTAGCTAGAGAGAAGGATTCCTTGGGGAGTCAATGCCTATATGATCTTGGGGTAGTCATACTCTAGTTTCTCTTCTACTTTGTAGCAGTGTAGGCCACAGGTAGCATGCCTCTATTTAGTTGGCCAAGTTTGTAAATGGTCGTTGTTTGATGTGGTATGATTGCACCGTAATAAAAGTCAACATCTTATTAAAAGGGGGGGGGAGGAGATGCATTGTCCTCTTGATCTATTAACTTTTTTTCTCTTGGTTACATAGCAACAAAGAGTCACATAGTTAGTTGCAGATGGGCTTACAAAGTCAAAATCAATGCAAATAGCACAATAGAAAGTTGCAAAGCTACATTCAATTTGGTTGCAAAAGGCTACTCTCAATAGGAAGGAGTAGATTTTGAGGAAACTTTTGCACCACCAACTAGTGATCACAAGGAAGATGATCATATTAGTATTGTCAATTGGACACACTCTAGACTTGTATATTCATCAAATGGATGTTAAGTTTGGTTTTCTAAATGGAGATCTTCAAGAGGAGGTATACATGCAACAATCACTAGGTTTCACGTCTTGGTCAATCAATATTGAATAGTATAGTCAAGAAGCACTACTTTGCCAACAACATGAGCAAAACATATTACTTTATTAAAACGAGCTTTTAAAGCAATTGACTGAGAAGGCTTCTCGGTCAACTTGGTGCAGTAGTCCAAGGGGAGGCTACAATTGCTTTGGATGAGAATCCAAAAGGTGACACGAAGGCAAAGCATACCAATATTGCCTATCATACCATTTGGAATCAAATCAAAGAGGGACAAATTCGACCCTTCCAATGTTGCTCTAAAGAAAATTTAACAAACATATTGACCAAAGCTTGCTAAGAGAAAAAATTCAAGGATTCAAAGAAAATCTATGTATCATAGACACGAGACCACCTACCAAAAGGGAAGTCTTAGAATAATTAGTGTGGTTAGTGGGTGCGCTGAGTTAGTGATACTCAAGGGTATGGGGACCAATCTCATCCTAAGTGTATAAATACCATTTCTTGGCTTAATAGATGTACATATTGTAGCCTCATTGTTATTATCATTGGCCCTCTCCTCTCAGTATATCATCCTCATTGTGGCGTTGTTGTGTGATGTTGGATAGTTCTTCTCCTGTGATGTGTTTCGTTCTAGAATGACTTTCATAATTTGATAGAGAGAGAGAGAGAGAGAGAGAGAGAGAGAGAGAGAGAGAGAGAGAGAGAGAGAATTAATAGGATGAATGCTTATAAATCATTCATAAGGCCTGCCTAAGATGTGGTGTGTGGAAAAGATGGTGGAAAGTTGAGAGATAGAGGAGGGGGGGCGGGGTGAGGGGGAAGTTAGACTAAGTAGTGGAGAAAGCATTTTTGGAAATGAAAATTCGTAATTTGGCTTCTAAAGACGAGTTTCATTACTAGAAAGCAAAAGATATGGGGAAAATCATACTAAGTAGTCCGCCAAGATTTTTTTAAAACTCAAGTTCGCAAGGTAAGGCTAATGTAATTAGCTTTGGTTACCCGTGCGTCTATTGCCATAGGCTCGTCTCTTACTTTAACCCTGCGGCCATGTGTATGCTTGATGCCGCTGCTTAGTTTACACAATTTGATAGTGTTCTTCATTTGACGTTATTGTGACATTGTATTTTGATTACCCGCCTGAAATGTGCTCATTCTCTTCCGCCGGCTTCTCGACGTAATGTGTGCTGCCTCTTAAGAGCTAACTACTTAAAATCTGAAAGGTTCATTTGGCGAACACCTGCTTCTCGACGTAATGTGTATTGTCTGTTAATACCTCACTGCTATGTGATTATCCAATAAGCTTTCATAGCTCAGTTGGTTAGAGCACCCGTTTAGTAAGCGGGAGGTCTTGAGTTCGACTCTCAATGAAAGCAATCGGTGGACGTGCCGGAGTGGTTATCGGGCATGACTAGAAATCATGTGGGCTCTGCCCGCGCAGGTTCGAATCCTGCCGTCCACGATCTTTTGAACGGCTTTGCCACGCAGGTTCGAATCCTAGCCGTCTACGACCTTTTGAAAACGCTAGTCTCTAAAAGTTTCTATCATAGTTACTCTTTTCGTCTTTTGCATGCTATTCACTTTTCACACTGCAACACACTCTCCAAGGACTAATCATGCGGGGTCACCCTTTGCAATGCCACATCAAAAATTACATTTATGGGACCATTCATATGAGAGGATTCCCCTTTGCAATGCCACATCAACAATTACATTTATCTGACCTTCCTCACTATTTGCACACGGTCACTCTTTGCAATGCTCACATGGCAGCTCATATGTCGTCCCCTCCTTGTTTGAACTTCTCCCCTTCCCTAAGCTTTCTCCAATGGCAACGACAACTCACCGAAAGTAGTTATCTTTTAAGAAGTATTCCACCCACAATTATAACATATCGACATGGGAATAATTGCACACCCCTAGCGAGTGAAGCGAAAATTCACTTTGATAGGGTGCTTGCTGCCCCTGCTTGAGGTGGACGGTCATTGAGGTACTACCCAGTGGTGGCTGGATTGTGAAAGAGCTGCTCAAACAGGATCGATCCTCAAGAGCATGATCGTCCTCCCTCCCTTGCTCTCTAGCTCTACTCTCTCTCCCTCCTTGCTACTTCTTTCCTCCCTCCCCCTCTGGCGGCTCACATCCATGCTCCTGGTGCCTCTCCTTTCTCCCTCCCTATTTCTAACGACCAACAGAGATCGGGCCAGCGGGGGTGGTGAGGATGGGACTAGGGGGATGTGGTGAGCAAAGCGGGGCAAGAGGCGAAACATGGTGAGGATGGGATGGTAAGACGGGGCAGCGGCTGTTATATCTTTGAGCAAGGCATTATCCCTCCCCCCATTATATTCATGCCCCTCCCGTCCCTTGCCCCCATCTCTCATGCTCTAATAGCATTTTTCACCAACTGGGGGTCCCTATAGACATCACTTGCATATGTCTCAAAACATTAATACTTGTCACTCTGTAACCATGTAAGGTAGTAGGTGCATCCCTGGAAGGGGAATTTCAAATTCGGGTGACTTACGGGCCATTTATCGACAAGATGAGGCTAAAAAAATATTTATCAAAGATAGCTATGGTACATAAATGTAAGGAGGAAAGTTTTAAATTTAGAATTCAGACATGCATACATGTATAAACATTTACTCAAAAAAATGAAAATTTTCTAGATATAGGGGCATTTTAAATGTGTGCTTGCTTGCACATGTTTTATGGTTTTTTACGTAATGACCGACCTGTGGGTCATACTCTAGACATCATCTTCATCGTGCAACATAATCCAAGGGTAATTCCGTCTTCACTAGCACCCATTTCATGCCGAAAGAAATATTATTCAAGTCAAATACATGACATGATAATTTGCAACTATACAAAGAGATGGTATGGAGTGTCTCAAATTGGGTACAAATTGTCTCAAGAGCTAGATGGATGCCAGATCTCTACGATGCCCCCTACTTGTCATCTACCTCACCATCAATGTAAGACTCTCTTCCTCTACACTATGTTATCATTGTTCAAGGACTATGTAGAGCCAGTGTGACTAGTTCCTATAATGCTCCCAATCCTCAACAGTGCCGCGCAAGATGTTTCTGTCATCGTGATTTTGTGGTAGGCATTCTTATAAAGTGATGACCTTCGATTCTAAAGTTGAGACATAAGTCAAGTGCTTTGCCATATCTTTGAATAGAGAAGTTATGTGTGCCTTTGTGGGTGCTAAGGAGTTGTTGATTCGCTTCAAGTCTCACTGAGAATGCAAATTTACTTGATCATTCATGGTTGCCTAACTCGTGGTATACCAAATAGTGCACCATCGATCTAATACTACCAAAAGGCCTATATAAATCAAAGATTCTGTGTGTGTGTGTAGCGCACGCACGCACGAGAGAGAGAGAGAGAGAGAGAGAGAGAGAGAGACCCGCGCCCGTCGCTATATTGGCATCCTGCCGACCTTATCATCCCTCTGCTTGTAGCCGTAGTTCCAACCCCATGACCATGGGGATACCACCTACATTCTATCCCGCCGACATGTGCCACTTCCCATCCCTACGATTGTCACCTTGGCTTCATCCCTACGATTGCCGCCTTAGTCTTATCCCCATGCCTATCTGGATATCTTTGGGGTAGTCCAAAAAAATACAGAATTAAAGCTACAGATAGAGTGTGCCATTTTAGAGATCTTATATATGCACACACTTGAGATCTGAAAGAATTTTGTCCAAGGACCCGCGCTCGAGGACAGTGCTTCGAGCTACACTTAGCCCACCTTTCGCCCCAGTTGGGGATTGGTCCAAAATGGAAGCTCCGTTTCTAGCTCTCACTTAGTGATAGAACCTCGATAGGAGCATCCATCTAGCTCTGACGACATAAAGAGCTTGAATGAGGAGATGCAAGACCCTGCGGGACCGAGGGTTTTCGAAGCTCCCTTCACTAGTTTGGCTCCCCCCAACTCTCCTGCTCCTTATGGTTGCATCCAGGTTAAGAGGTATAGTCACCAACATGTTTGGACGGTTTGGCTAGACGAATTCAATAGACATGGAGAACCCCTTCGCCAGTATGTCTGTGGGAAGGGAAGGTGAGCAACAACCAGCTCCTGAGTCGCAGCAAGATAGGGACTAAAACCACCTTTGTGGACCTGGGGCCCACTGCTTTCGCAAGGCACCCTCAGTGGGAATGCATGGAGGATGAAGACCCATGGATGAGGGACTTCGTGGGACTAGACCCTAGCTGGGGAGATGCGAGAGGCTCTCACGGGGGGGCTTCTTATGAACTCTCAACATTCCAGGTGCCCCTGACCTTCATCGGCTATGTGGCACCACAAGTTCCACCCTACCACCCAATGCAAGGAACCTCCATGCAAATGCCCCGTGACCCACCCCCTTTGAGAGTTCGACCATTTTTTCTCGCAGCTGTTGCTCCAATGGATGGAGGGCCAGGTGCTTCTACCCAAATGCCAGCACTCGCAACTGACTGGATTCCACCACTAGGGCCAGGCTTGAGACTGAATCTATATCCTGTTAGACCCACAATAGCGCCGCCTCCACCAGATTCCCAAACGATGCTATCAGATGAGGCGATGTGCATCACAATGAATGCGCTAGGAAGGGGGGCTACATCACCCCTGCCTGCACCCGTGTTTCCAACAAGGATCACGAATCCCTTGAGGAGCCGACCCATAGCCTTCTCCAAGTTGATGACCAAATTCCTTGGGGAAGGAGATCTGATCTCCCACGTGGAGCAATTCAAGTAGATATGTGAAGCCTTTGGAGCTCTTGGAGATCTAGAAATGGCTAATGTGTTTGGTCTTAGTCTGGATGGCAAGGTAGGCTAGTGGTATAGGGCTCTCACCCCGGAAGAAAAGATTGTTGAGAGATCACGCTCAGCATCCTGTGCCTATATGTGCATAGGACTAATACGTATAGAGTGCTATAAAGGAAAGGGTTAGATGCCCTAACCCTAACCCTAAATGGGTTTGTATATATTCTACATTTTCAACTAAATCTAGTGTACAATCAGTCATTTGTGGTGTGCTCTCTAGCTATTCCCTCTCTCCTCATCTCCACTCTTCTCCTCTCCCCTCTTCATATTTTGTCATGGTATTAAAGCGTGGTTCTACCTTCCGCTAAGGCACCATCCTTGTGTGAGAGCGTGAGAGTGTGAGAAATCAGGAGCGATTGAGAGTTCTTTCATTCCGTTGATGAAAGAGGATTTCCGTTCATTTGAGGGCAAATTTTCCGTCATCACTTTCTTGAGTGTTTGTGAAAGATTTCTGTTCTTCTGCGAGATAATTATGTTCTTGAGAGATTGAGAGATCTATGATGAGAGAGAGTGTTCTTCTTCCTTTGTACTTCGAGTGAGAAAGGAAAGATAGGGAGAGTTCGCAGAGAAAGGGAGAGTCTTAACTTTGCTACAACAAGCAAAGCTCCCGCGAGATCTCTTTTCGAAGAGATAGAGTTAGGTTTGGAGCTCAAGTCTTGAGAGAATTGGAGTCTATCATGTAAATGGAGAGACCCTCCTTCACCTTAGCCTCCTAGAATGGCTTCTCCAAAGGCGGCTCCTTCAAGTGAGGTCTTCATCGACGCGGCTTACAATAGCCAGCAAACAACATCGGCTACACAACGGACTACAGGCTGCTCCCTTCAGCAAAAGACTGCAGCAGGTTCCTCGACCAAGCTGCTCTCAATGACTCCAAGCTCCTTTAAACGAGGCTGGCCACAAAGGTTAGCAGCGCAGTCACCACCACAGTGCCTATGTCCATCTACGCCCTATGCCCAACTATAACAAGAGACCGTCACCTCCACAGCAATAGCTGCAATAGTTGCCTCTCTCCAGTTTCAACCTACATGACCCTTTGCTACAGCTCATAGCCTCACAGCCTCATAGACTCATACGTCAACCCACGGGCTGCCCTCCAGTCTCACAACAGAGATCCTTTACAACGACCATCTGCGGAGGCTCTTCATCAACGACCGATGCTCAGCAAGGACCTACGGGCAACGAGCAGCTCCTACGACTCTGCACCCTCGACTCATGCAGCTGATCTCTCCTAGGAGCTCAACGATCACGGACTCCCAACGCGACTGAGACAACACTCTTGATGATTTGTAGGCAGCTTCAAACGTTCGACCAGAAGCTCCAAAGCTTCAGCATAGCACCCGCTAGCCAGCAGAACAACAAACCGGCAAGCTGTGCTCCAGCACTTTCTCCACAGAAGCTCGCCCAACCTCAACAGCAGTAGCTATCCATACGGCCTCCTCTAGGGCCCTTCTTCAGCAATTACGAGCAGACTCCATCAACGCCTACGACATAACCCCCGACGAGCTTCCGCCCTCAAAACAGCTCAAAGCTTCTAATCTGTAGATTCTGTCAAAATCTCCTTCTTGATTCCGATTCACCTCTAAGCGCCATGTGGTAGATGGGGTTGGACTATGGTTGGGTATAGATACCACTTGGGTTAAATCACCTTGGGCTTGGTCACTGAAGTGCGATGTGGCACTTTATCGTGCCACATCAGCAATCACCACTGCTTGCCATGTGGCACCTAGCCTTATGAATTCCATGTAGACACATCATTTATGACATGTCATCAGGCCATGTCACCTCCCAGCTTAGCTACCATGTCATCAAACACGTCATTTGTGACATGTCATTAGGCCATGTTGATGAGACTGGTAGAGCTACTCCGAAATGCCTTTATAGCTAGAAGAACAGTCACGTTTGCAAACACACCGAGAGAAAACACAATCCCAAGATGAACTCAAAACACCATAATTGAGAAACACCATAAAATACCATATACTGCTAGCCACCAATAGCTGTAGAAAATACAAGGATGAAATGTATAGAGATCACAACCTCCAAGCAACCATGAACTTGTAGATAGAACCCCCTGTAGGATCATATAAAACTTTGCTTCCAACGGTGAATGACTAGATGCCCTAGAGCTTTGAATGGGACCTTGGACCCTGCATGAAGTTCTTCTCCACTGCCGTGATCAAAAACCACCTTAGACATCCACTCTGAGATTCAACTAGAAGATAGCCATGCGCATCCTTCTCTGTGGATCATCCAACGCCATCACCAACCCGCTGCCTCTGGATCCTTTACAGCCTTGCAGACTGGTATGTAACAATAGGTCACTATTGTTTCGTGCACATCCCCAACACCTCATCAGATCCTAAATAACTTCTCATCTTCAAAATGGCCTCCGGGAAGGTTGGCAACCCGTAGTTACAAGTCCATGGTCCTTGTAGCAGAAGAGGTGGCTTGAGTGAGCATAAGTCTGGATGTCCAAAAATAAAAGGCTATTGTAGCCAGGTAAAGAAGATGACGCGAATCTAAGGACCCTTGGCCTGTGCCCTCATGCATGATCAACAAACTGAGACAAAGGTTCTTGAACTGAACCAATGAACCTCTTCAATCATTAATTGGCTTTGTTTTGGGCACACCCAACCAACGAAACGAACCCAGAACTCTCCCAAACAATATTGGCCACCCACAAAATTGATGGCGAAACACAATTGATGCACAATTAACAGGCTTTCACAAGCTCATGACCCTTGTAACAAACAAAAGGCTGTGTCTTAGATCAACAGCTCTTTCCTTCTTGCAGCAACGACCTCTTAGGCAACTTAGTACTGACGAACAAGATGGGAAGCTCCCACCATGAACTGAAATGATCCAGAAGCTCATGAAAGCATGATCAACTGCCCTGTACAACCTGAGATGAGCACAAAGATCGGTTGAAATGAGATGGCCGCCTCTACTTATGGATGATCAACTAGAAGCTAGACTTCACTTCTTTCACTTCTCATCCCTTGCTTTCCATGCAAAATTCTAGTTGTGGATTGGTGCTTTTTACATCATCAATAGGGACCATCCCTTTTTTCTTTTCCTTGTGGCCCATTCTTTCCATTTGTGGTTGTGCAAAGCGCTGCTTACCTGTAGTCTTTTAGGAAAGCACTAGTCCTTCTTCAGTGCCTTAGTGACCACTCCCTCCATCATCCATTCCATGTGCCAGTGCAAGATCCAAGGTCCTCATCCAAGCTTCATGGGTCATCCAATCATCAATTTGGTCACAAAGTTCTTGTCATCCTCTCCTGCAATCAGGGTTCTTCATACAAGCACGTAGTTATTTCCAAACTATAAATTCAATACAAAAACCTTCTCAAAAAATAGAGAGGGCCAATGTCATGATATTCTCTAGCTACTATCTTCTATCTATCCCTACTATCTACATGTGTGCCTATTGGAGCTACTACCTCCTACACGTGAGTGCTATTATTCATGATTTACATAGCATTCCTTATCTGATACAAAAGGATACTAGTCGCACAGAAAAAGCCTATCAACGCCACCTACTAGCTTAGTTACCACATCATCAGGCCACATCACCTACCAACTCAATTGCCACATCATCAAGCCACATCACTTGCTAGCTCAACTGCCACATCATCCTGCCACCTCAACTGTGCCATGTGTCACTGACCCTTTGGAAGCACACATAGTGCTTCACAGGCACTTCATGTGCACCTACTTGCCACATCACCATAGTGCTCCACTGACATGCCTCTTGATATGCACAGTGCCACATCATCATTTCATGTGACCATGAGTGCCACATCATCATTGAGAACTTTGCATCCTTTTTGGCCCTGCACCTAGATCAAATCGTATCTCTTGATCCAAGATGAATTTGAGGGCGCTCCAAAAAGAAAAATCTATTGGTTTTTCAAGCTTTACATGCTCGTCACATCACACACACATTTCGGTGCAGGTATCACTCACTTTTAAGCCTCGCCGACAACAAATCCATTTCCTACACGCACATTAGCCTCTACATCGACTCATCTTACCCACAACACATAAAAAGAACCAAAGAAAAGAAATTATTTGCTGTTATTTCATCGATCGATGGTTGATATAGATCTAAATGAGAGTAGACTAGATCGCCACAAAGGAGACGCTTTGAATTTCTCTAAGTTGCCAATCTAAGCCATGCCCGAAATTCATGACTAGTTCCTCAGTCCCTACGCTCACGTACAGTTTCACATCATCACACTAGAAACTTGACGTTCATCATTTCAGTGGGCAAACTTCAGAGTGTTTAGAAACATTGTCCAACTGATCAGTGGGGGCAGATAGCACATGATTTGATGTCACACACACATGCCATCATTGTAAAGCTTATTCGGCTATTTCACGGCATTGTGTACTTTATTTCATCCTTGTAAAGCCTCTTGACTATTCCTGGCATCATTTGACACAAGCCTTGTAATTCAGATTAGATTATATATATTGTAGCTCTACCTTCACCGAACAGTTCAGATTTTACTTGCTACAGTCAGTGTTTTGCAGTTGATTTAGATAGTGATTTTCACGACACTTTGAGTACATTTTACTGCACCATGTCTATGTCTAGCAATCTCAATCTAGAGGCATCTGCTAAGCTAGACAACTCCAATTAGAGCACATGGAAATACCGAATGGAGGCCATTCTTGTACTTTAGGACAAATGGGAGTATGTCGATGGATCTACACCTAGGCCATTGGATGCTCTAGCCAGTAGTAGCTCTACTCCACCTGTTGTTGTCACAGCACTGGTAGTGGGATCTACAACGGGATCTCCAGCTACACAAATAGTTTTCACACCTGTAGTAGATTCTGCCATTGCCCAAGCACAGGGCAGAATGGGATAAGAAAGATAAGTATGCATCTCATTTGATCAAGCAGAATGTGCAAGATGTCATGCTAGGACAACTCAACACAATCAAGACATCAAAAGAAGCATGGGATATGTTCGCAGTGCTCTATGAGTCTAAGAACACTTCCAGGATTCTTACATTGAGAAACCAAATCAACTAGAGTTTTTGCAATAGCTGTGAAACCGGTCATGCTTATGTAGTACTCAAGATCAAAGACTAAGACAATCAACTCACAGTAGCAGGAGAGATTATGAATCCTGTAGAAATGGTTCAAGTCATCCTGAATGGACTAGGAGAGGGATACGAGAATCTAGTCTAGAGTCTTGCCATCCAATGGCAAATTTCGACATTGGAAGAACTTCAGTCAATATTACATGGTGAAGAACTCAGGACTTAGGCCATTCATGCATGCAAAGGTCATTCTAATGATTAGGCATTCACAGCTTTAGATAGAATTAGAGGCAGAGGTAGAGGTAGAGGTAGAGGCAGAGGCAGAGGTAGAGGCAAAGTTAGAGATCATTCCAGTGAAGTGGTCATCATCATCAGCAAAGTCAGAATCAACATTAGCATCATCCTCAGCAACATCAGAATTAGCAAAGAGGAAATCATTCCAATCGAGGAAGATTCCAAGGATGAGGAATGCATTCACCAACGTAACAAACATCCAGTGCAACTACTGTCATAAGTTTGGAAACTATAAAAGAGATTGCCGCAAGAAGCAGTACGACGAAGGTAGTCAATCCAGCATTAATTGAGGGAATTTCCATGGAAGAGGAAATCATTGTGGTGGACATTCTAGTCACAGTCATTTTGCAAATGAACATGGGAATATGTTTCTTGTAAAAGAGGAAATGCAAAAGACTGATATAGTGTATCTAGACACTGATTGCAATCCAAAAGAGGATTTTAGCTATCAAGTCGATCAAGCAGATCAAGATCCTTGGTATTTCGACAGCGGTGCATCATCTCATATGACAAATCATCAGGAATGGTTCACAGAGATGAAACCATTAGAAGGGAGTTAGAAGGTCAAAAGAATGTCATCTACACAGCAGATAATACACCAAATCTAGTTCAAGGGACATGCATTATCCCTATGAACAATTTCACTGGTACGAAAGGATTGGTGAAAGATGTACTCTATGTTTCGAAGCTCAGTAAGAACCTTTTGTCAGTAGGTCAAATGATGGAACACAACTACCAAGTCATCTTCGATGTAGATGAATGCACTATTAGAGACAAATCTAGAAGATTTTAGCTAGTAGGAGAAGGAGTCAAGGAAGGATGCTTGTACAAAATGCTAGCTACAATATTATATTTGCATGCCATGTCAGCTCAACCGCAATAGATGCCACTATCTGCAAAATGGCACAAGAGATATGGTCATGTCAATTTTAAGAGCTTGCTAGATCTCAGTTGCTTCGGCAAACAAAAGCGAACCAACTTTGGAAGAAGCACCTCTTGAGCAAGAGGTATTCTTGATTTGATATATACAAATGTATGGGGTTATGATCAGACCCACAACATCAATGGTTCACTTTACTACTTGACTTTCATCGATGACTACAGCAAATATTTTTGGGTCTACTTTCTAAAAGAGAAATCTGAAGTGTTTTCCAAATTTTAAGAATTCAAAGCCATGGTAGAAAACCAGACAAGCAGAAAGATCAAAGTCATGAGATTAGACAGAGGAGGTGAATGCATGTCTTTAGCATTCATGAACTTTTGCGGAACTCAAGGCATTCGAAGAAAATTCACTTGTGCAAATACTCCTTAGCAGAATGCAAAAGTTGAAAGGAAGAATGGCAAACAACAATGCTTAGTGAGAAGCATATTCCGAATCAGTATTGCGTAGAAGCAATAGCCATTGCAAATACTTGCTAAATTGGCTTTCGACCGAACCGATTAAGGGTATGACACATTATGAAGCATTCACTGGACACAAGCCTCACATTGGGCATCTTCGCATATTTGGTTGCATAGCATATGCCCACATACATGCCGATCATCGTAGGAAATTGGATGTGAACTCATGTAGACAAGCCATAATGGCAAACTACTATGAAATGAAGAAATGGATGCTTTGTACAAGAATAATACTTGGGAATTATGCGACCTTCCACTAGGAAAGAAGGCCATAGCAAACAAATGGGTATACAAAGTGAAGTACAATCCAGATGGAAGTATTCAAAGATACAAAGCCAGACTAGTTTCAAAAGGGTTTGCATAGCAATATGGTCAAGACTATGATGAGACTTATGCTCCAATAGCAAAGATGGATTCCATATGGTTCTTGATATCACTAGCGACACTTAATAGATGGAATTTTTATCAGCTCGATGTCAAGAATGTGTTTCTCAATGGTAACCTAGATGAGGAAGTCTACATGCAACAACTAGCAGGTTTTGTTGAACCAGAAAAGGAGAATAAGGTTTGCTATCTTAAGAAAAGTCTCTATGGCTTAAAGTAAGCACCCAGAAGTTGGTACAACAGACTCGACAAGTATTTTACTGATCTTGGATACATGAAGTCCAATGCAAATCATACTCTCTACTATAAAGTTCAAGGGGAAGACATTACTACTACTCTTTTGTACGTAGATGATTTGATTGTGACTGGAAGCAAGGATAGCTTCATCAAGAAATTGAAACAAGACTTATCTATAGAGTTCGAAATGAAAGATCTTGAACTTATGCACTATTGTCTTGGAATTGAGCTCTTGAGAGATTCAGACAATACCTTTTTGAGTTAGCTCAAGTATGTTGACAGTCTCCTAAAGAAGTTTCATATGGCAGATTGCAAGATTGTAGCCACTCCCATGGAACAGAGTTTGAAACTTACTACAGATTCAGAAAAGTTAATGATAGGTACTATAGGTAGCTCATCGGATCTCTTATAAATCTGAATATCACATGGCTAGATATCTATTATGTGCAGTAAGCTCACTTGCACAGTTTATGGCAAATACAAAATAGTCTCACTAGAATGCAGCCAAAAGAGTCTTGAGATACATTAGAGGTACAAGAAAATTTCGAATAGAATATAGAGGAAGTCATCCAAGGTTGCATGGATACTATGACAGTGACTATGCTGCAAATCATGAGACCAGGAGATCGACACAGAGATATGCATCTTTCCTTGGTCAAGGTGCTATATCATGGTTGTCAAACAAACAGCCAACTGTTTCTTTGTCTTCGACTGAAGCAGAATATAGAGCATTTGCAACAGATACATGTGAGGCTATATGGCTTAGAAGACTATTGTCATAACCAATTAGCTCAAGAATTGGCCAAGAATCTAGTTTATCACTCAAGGACAAAGCACATTGATGTCAGAGAGCACTTCATCAGAGAAAGAGTGTTACTTGGTGACATCACACTACAACATTGTGATAGCAAAGAGAATGTTACAGACATCCTACCAAACCACTTGGTAAAGAGATTTTTGAGAAACACCGACAAGATCTTGGTTTGATGCAGAGGAAGGACATTCCCATTAAAGGGGTGTGATGGAATGTAATGTTCAGTCCTTCTTCGATTCCCCAAAATCATCATCTTGAGGGAATGCCTACCTCATGATGTTGATCTTGAGGGAAGGTGTTGAGAGATCACGCTCAACATCCTATGATTATATGTGCATAGCACTAACAGTTATAGAGTGCTATAAAGGAAAGGGTTAGATGCCCTAACCCTAACCCTAAATGGATTTGTATATATTCTACATTTTCAACTAAATCTAATGCACAGTTAGTCATTTGTGGTGTGCTCTCTAGCTATGCCCTCTCTCCTCATCTCCACTCTTTTGCTCTCCCCTCTTCATATTTTGTCAAAGGTCAACTAGGAGACGCTGAGAAAAGCATTCATTGTAGGGTTCGCCCCTAGTGGACATAAATGGAGCCCAATTAATCAGTTATATGAGGTGAAGTAGAATGACAAGGAATCCCTTTGGGATTATATAGCTAGAATCAAGCAACTCGATTCCCGTTTAAACCATACGAGCGGATGAGTGAAGAACGATTGTTGCCCCACTTCCTCATCGAATTGGATCCCAAAGTTGCATGACCACCTGATGGTTATGAATTCTACCTCCTTCAAACTATGCAGCAAGGTGCCTATTTGTATAAGCTATCATATGATGGACAACGTTACCTCGGACAAAAACCCGACCCCATCAAAAGTATCAGCATCGGTCAGGTCTTCGAGTGTGGAGTTGACCAAGAAGGAGAACAACGAGCCCAAGGGCTTGGATGCGAAGGGGTTGGCCATGTGCTCATTCAAGATGGCTTTGATGAGGAGACAACCACCCTCGCCACCTCCTTTGCCTCCGGACAAACTTCCACCCAGGGTGACCTATGTGTACCTCCATACTCGGATGTAAACAAGCTAGTGCAAGCTTGAGGCCTTGCACCCCCACCTCCTTATAAGGAAACCTATCTGAACCCGGCCCTGGAAAAACAATATGTACTAGAGGCTTAGGGCTTGGTATGGGATTGGCAGGAAGAGTTTGATCATAGACTGAAGGCTAGCAGAGGGAGAGATACCATCCACCCAGCCCACCTGACCACTCACTGAGGGGCAAAGGTGCTTAGGGTGCTAGAAAGGGTAGAAGAAGAGGAACATTCTAGCTTCGATAAGTTAGAGGCTCTAGATTTTATGTAGCGGATGTTCCAAGAGGATCTAGTATTGTAGAACCTATAGGAAGAAGGAGACCTTTACGGTTTCAAGGATCTGCTATCAGTAGGTAGAGAGACCTCACATGAATCCTACAATAGCATCGGGCTGGTGGCCTTCCTCTCTACCAAGGTAAAAATGCTAATCGCCTCCTTGTTAAGAGGGAATTCCTCCTGCTTTTATGTTTTGCCCACAGAAGTGACCGATGAATAGATAATATTGGGAAGGACTTGATGTTATGCCGTGAACTTCCAAATCAACTGGAGGGCCAGAACAGCATCCCTCATGAATGGTGGGAGGACTGCAGTAATTCTTCTTTGTGAACCATGTCCCACTCCTCCTACTACACCATCGCCGGCTCGGGGCAAAGAAGTTCTAAGTGAGGGAGAACCTAAGGCCCCATCCACCTCAAACACTCAGAATTTCGACCCTCCAAAGAAAGTCTGACTCCGGAAGGAACATAGAACCAACCACGGTGGCAGCCAGGTACAATCGCAAATTACTCCACCACTACTGTCACCCACTCAAGAATGCCATGAATAGTAGGTACAAGAAGCTATTCTCTGTGCTCAATACTACTTTAATAGCAATCGACGTCCCAAAAAGATCCAAGCAGAATATGGCCCCCTGATCACTCCTGGGATGACTCCAACGAGGGCGATCCCACCTAAGAGGAGGACACAGGACGCCATCCATCGCCTCGGCTCCCAGGCCCTAATCCACCTCTTCAACTGCAACATCCCCCCAAGCACTAGGTCACCACCAAGCTCTTGGAAAACCAAGATAGTAGTTACAAAGGCAAGTTGTTCGTCTAGGTATCAAAGTTCAAATCCCAACCCACAGGGCTTCCAAAGGTAGTAACATAAGAACTTGTCTCAATTGTGCATGCAGTACCACAAGAACCTACCATCAAACCTGCCGTAACAAACAAACCCCTGAGTCCTGAATGTGCCCTAGTACCACAAATTGTATAACTCAACACGAGGATCACCCAGGACAGCGAGGAAGCAACACAAGAATCGACTCCTATAATGGGGGGAGTTACACAAGAACCTTCCTCCAAGCTTGAGGGTGAGCTGTCCAAGGATTTTCCACTCATACCATCACCAATGGTGCTATCCGAACCATGAGAGCAAGTTTGCATGGCGATTGTGGTCACACAAGAACCTGCTTATTTTGCGATAAAAGATCTCCCCGCAAGTAATCATCCCTGCGTCAATGCACCTCTGGCAACTAGAATGAGACACAAGTTAGACACGTGCTCTACATGGCTATTAATACGCTATGCAGTGGTGCGGCATTCTTCTCCACCACATTCCACATGATCAATGAGTCCAGGTCTAGGTGAGTGTGTACAGTAGGCATTTCACCACGATGCACCCACAGCTCACAAGTCACCTCCATGCACATACACCCACATGTATTCACAGTCAACATTAGGTGATTATGGCTAGTACATCTATTACGAATTTTTTTGTATTCTCACACGCATATTCCTATCCCATCGTTCGTTGCCATATTGCCATCCCACCGGTCATTGCCCTCCACTCATCCCCACGGTTTATCATTGTCATAGTTTATTCCACTTATCGTTGCTATAGTTCCCGCAGAGGACCAAGCACCAAATCCTTGAACTCGTCGAGAAGTGACATAAATATCCACCCTCCTCGTGTGGCATGCGTCCAAGGAGTGAACTTGAAAAAGTTCAGAATCTTAGATCTAGTATGAGATATGAATAGAGCACATGAAATGAAGTACTTTTACTTTTTACAACAAGAGGAAACTCCCTACAGTTAGAAAGTTACAATTCATGAGATTTCACCATATAAGCAATATTATTACACTTTCATCACTTCCTATTTGCTGGCCTAGCAAGGGTGGCCTAGGAGACTATTATTCTCCCTACATGTGAAGGGGCCACCAACAACCCACCAACCATCTCCATCTTCACTATCCCCACGCCCCATCACCTTATGCCATCCCCCCGGCTGTAGGGATAGTGAAATCTATAAAAAGGCCCCTTATCCTAGTCAAACTCTGCCAAAATTCTGCTAGGAATCCCATAGCTCCCTGACCTCTTTGAGACAATAGTTCAGCCCTCCTAGTCGATGATCTCCTAGGAGATGAGACGGGTCCCCATGCCAAGGGCAACACTGTACAATAGGAGCCCATCCTGGTCGATGATCTCCCATGAGACGAGACAATCACCATTGGCCCCCACCTAGGAGCTCAAGCTATTCAGGCAACCCCCTCTGTGCCCCAGGTCTTGGCTTCAGCCATGGCCCACCCATAGCAGACCACCTCCTTCATCACCCGCTCCTCCTTCTCTCCATGGGCCAGCCTCATCGAAGCCCTACACTTCTACAGTGCGCCCCATTATTAGGCATCATCGAGTGGGTACATCATCATGACAGTCGAAGAGCTCTCCCATGCTGATCAAATGGAGCAACAATTAATCAATGCAATGGCCTAGCTCCCACAATTGGGAATATTATTTTTGTAATCAGATGCGAGAAGACCTCAAGACACATGGTGAGGTCATCAACAACCCCATGCTGTACATGACCATTCTGTATCACATGCTGGAGTAGAAACCACCAATCGACTATGGGTTGGCCGACAAAACTGCCATTGGATTAGTACCAGCCAACCAAGAGGAGATAAAGGTCACCTTGAAGTGAGCACGAGCACCGGTGCCACTTCGGTTAGCTGTCCTACTCAATCGGACCACAATCAGCTGCTACTTGCCCAATATAAGGATCACCAGGTGCAAGCATTCTTATGCCGATAGTACCACCTTGACCAGTCAGATCCCCACGCCAAGGACAAGGTTGCACAACAGGAGCCCATCCTGGTCGAAGATCTCCCAGGAGACGAGACGGATCCCCATGCCAAGGGCAAGGCTGTACAACAGGAGCCCATCTTGGTCGACGATCTCCCAGGAGATGAGACGGTCACCATTGGCCTCCACCCAGGAGCTCAAGCTATTCAGGAAACCCCCTCTACACCCCAAGTCTCGAATTCAGCCACGGACCACCCACAAGAGACCACCTCCTTCATCACCGGCTCCTCCTCCTCTCCATGGGCTAGTCTTATCAAATCCCTACAATTCTACAGTGCGCCCCATTATCAGGCCCCGAGTGGGTACAACAACATGACTATCGAGAAGCTCTCCCGTGTCGATAAAATGGAGTAGCAATTATTCGATGCAATGGCCCAGATCCCACAAATGGCACGCACAATTCTATAGAGATGGCAGGAATATGTCTCTCAGCTCTCTTTGACTCTCCTCTAGGCACAACTCTCTGCGCGTGCAATAGCCACACATTAATGGTTGCCGCCCAAGCCATAGGGAAAACTTCCCTTAATTGAGTTGAGGAGTAGCACAACAAGGTAGAGGAGCTTGAGCTCTCGGTCACTAAGCTCAAGGATGAGCTCGCTACAAGTGAATCCTTGGTCCAAACACTCATGGACCAGGACCTCGACAAGGCATAGTCCCACCTTCGAATTGTAGACGAACAATGAGCACAACAAGCAAGAATCCATAAGGGATACGACCGACAGATCCAAACCCTCTAGGATCTCTTGGCATAGGAATAGGCTCTAATTGTGTCAATGTAGGAAGATAACGAGCGGCAGTGTACCTCTGGCCACCTAGAGGATTCTGGGTTGAAAGACTACGAGCAGCAAGAATTTCAGATGTTCTGCACAGTTAGCCACATACACCGTCGCCCCACGCACTGTCCCCCAAACCCTCCAAATGCACTTTGACTCTCTCCATGCATAGAATCTCATCTTCCACCTCAATCTCACTGCTCCCCTTCCTCCTAACACCCTCCAAACCGTATTCCACCGTAATCCCAACCATTGCCACCCCATTCTCACCATGTCCTATTTCTCGCCTGACCTTTAGCCTTCCAGTCTCTCTCCCTCCTTTGTCCCTCTAACCTCCAAACCCTTGCCGCCCACCCAATTTTTCTTAACTTCTAGGCATGGTGTTGAGTCATTAAAGAGTCCACAAATTATTCCCTGGATGATGATGTGATGCAACTAGCCAAGCCCGAGCAACTCATTCCGTGGGTCTACACTCTTGAAAGTCTTCAAGCTAACATCAATTGGATGCAGACCTATGGTCGAGCCATGATTCAAATGCAAGGGCATCTTGTGGCTTACCCTCCACTACCTACCATCCCCTCGGCATAATAATGCTCTACAACTAGGTGCTACAAGTTCTCCAAGAATCAATTGAGTCCTTGGTTAGCAATTTTGATACAATACACATAGCATACCCCAAAGAAGTTGTCGAGGAGGAGGGTCAAGAAGCCATAGCCGTATTTAATTCTTCTACCCCACCTGTTGAGCTCCCACAGCTACCTCTCATCGATTTCGCCCAAGCCACCCAACAAGCCCCCCAAACCCAGTCCCACCCCCCTTCCTCGCACAAATCTCCCCGAATACTCTTCCAATGCCTCCAACACTAGCACTGCATAGCATGGGACCTCCCCTCCATCCATCTCCTCCACCGCACCGATCAACCTCGCAGACAAAACCCTCAATACGCTACTCAAGTTATCCCATTTTGTACATACTCTTGCTGACACGGTGCCCACAGGGACCGCAAAAGAGGACCCAATGCCAATGGAAGATGATGAGGTTCCTCCAGCTCTCCCCAGGCTCCTCGTCCAAAGATGTTCAATGGAGACCCAACCTGAAATCATTCCAAGAACCGCCTGAAAGTGCACTCATGCACCACTAGAAGAAGTAGCTCAACTCCCGCCTCCACCTGTACAAAATCCTGGAGGTCTGCCCCCTTACACAGTTCATTAGCCAGTCCTTCAATGACTGGTAGCGCACACATTCAAAGTGCACATGAGGAGGTTATGACCTCTCCCCCAATGCTCCAATCACCCTCACCGATGTAGACGCCGACCTCCAACCTCACTCGCACATTCCTTTCTTAAGAAAGGAGCAATTTTGGCACTACTACCCCTACATCGACCGATGGATCCATCCCTTGTACATGCCCATGGAACATTGATGGACTTGGGCTGAGTTCCGCGAGCTCCAACGGAAGGACCCAACATCTTGTACAATTTTGCAAAGTTCAATTTTTTGAAAGAGATGACTTAGGAGGGATTTTGCTTCCGCCTCCAGTCCTTCAACGACACCTACGGCTCCATCCCAGATCCCGTGATCGTAGCGATAGTCCACTTCAACCGCCTTATTCTCTTACTCCTCCACGATCTCCCTACCCACAGTCGGTCGATTGACGATAAGCTTCAAAATCTCAACAATCAAATTGTCATCAACCCCAACATGAGCCCCACTCAGTTTTAGGACCTCCGTATCTACCTCCGAGTCTGCAATCTCCATGGCCATCACATCACCATATGATGACATGCACGCCACCCATTCTCACTCCCTGCCAATTGGACCACTACGTAGTCCTCTAGATAGTCCTCTCCACCCACCTCCTCCAGGGCTGCGGCTCAGTACAGGAAGGGGGGCATGTTAACATCCACAGAGTACACTCGTAGAATGCATGGTAATGAGTGATTAGATGTGATTAGAATGCATGGTAATGAGTGATTAGAGGTGATTAGAATGCATTGCAATGAGTGATTAGGTGATTAGGCTTCATGATTTACTTCAACGGTTGAAGCCATGGAGGGAGTACAGTTACAGACTTCACAAGGTTTGAGCCACAAATAGCCCAAGCGGTTACAACCTTAAGGGGGTTGAGCCAAAAATGGCTCAAGATCGGCCTCTCCACTCTAGGTTTTGAGCATCGTAAATGGGTTTTAAGCCTCAAATGGCTTAGGACTTAGAGGCGCGAGGTTAACACAAGTGCTATTCGGGAGCACCTCCTAATGCCAGGATCGTCCCAAGCGCTCTTATATGGTTAACACAAGTGCTACTTTTGACACATGAAAAGTAAACAATAGAGGAGAGATGGAAAGGATAGCGAAGATGCCTTGGCTGAATGTAAAGAAAGTGAGAGTGCAAAAACAAAAAAAATGAAAAGGGTTGGCCCTCCCTTCAAAGGTGACTTGTATAGGCCAAATGGTTGACTTTGGCCTTCATTGTTGCATGCACAAGTTTGAAATACAAGCCCCCTCTTCTCTTCCAAGAGTGTCTTTGGGTGTTCTCTTGTTTCCTTTGTAGTGCCTTTGTGTTTGCCACTCCATCCCCCTTCGCTCTCTCCTTCCCTCCTCCTTCTCCCTCCCTTCTCACCTCTCTTCTTCCCTTCTCCCCCTTCCCTCTTTCTCTTGTGGAAACACATTGCAACAATTCGAGAGCTGCTTGACACATGCAGACAGCTCCAGCCTTGCATTGCTCTCATAAGGAGTAGCTTGGAGTGGAGGCTCCATTGGCATTCCTTCAAGATCCCCATGACATGTGAGTCATCGTTGAGACTACACAAGGAGGGGAAAGAGGGAAAAGAGAAGAGGGAGGAAGAGGAAAGAAAGAGAGGAGAGAATAAGAGTAGGAAGAGAGGAGAGTAAGAAAATAAGAGAGAAAGAGAGAGCAAGGAAGAGGAAAGAGAGAGTGAGGAAGTGGAAAGAAAGAGTGAGAAAGAGAGGAAAAGAGAGGAGACAAAGAGAGGAAAAGAGAGGAGAGAGAGAGAAAAAAAGAGAGAAAGAGAGGAGGAAGAGGAGGGAAATAAGAGAGGAAAGAAGAGGGAGGAAGAGGAAAGCAAGAGAAGATGATGATTTCCACGTAGGAACCAAAAGAAGAAGAAGCAGTAGTAGAGGCAATCTTGGTTCATTGTTGTTTCTAGAACCCTGTCAACTTCATCCCAAAGATGAATTCTATGTAGCACGGATCGGATTTTGGAGCCAAAGAGTCCTAATAACATGAGAATCTTTCTCGAGGATTGCATCCAACAACAAAAGCAACGATATTAGGGCGAAAGGAGGGCGAAAGAGAAAAGTAAGGAAGAGGAAAGAAAGGGAGAAAGAGAGGATATTAGAATAAGAGTAGGAAGAGAGGAGAGAAAGAAAATAAGAGAAAGAGAGAACAAGGACAAATAAAGAGAGAGTGAGGAAGAGGAAAGAGAGAGTGAGAAAGAAAGAAAAGAGAGGAGAGAGAGAGAAAAACTGAGAAAGAGAGGCTCAAGAGAGAAGAGAAAGAAAATAAGAGAGGAAAGAAAAAAGTAGAAGAAGAAAGGACAAGAGTGGAGAATTCCTAGTCCCATCACTATAGCTAGTGCTTAAGGCACTAGCTATAGGCCAATGTATGCCACAAAAAGAAAAACAAGAGTTGAGAAAACACGCTCCTACCTGGATAGTCTTAGGTGCGACACCGGATGATCCCGCTCAAAGTTTTCATGTTTCGTGTTTTTTGCCCTACAAAAGAAAGGAACCATACCATTTTAAGAAAACTAGTTAGTGAAAGGAGGAGTAAATGGAGAAGCAGCATAACAAAGGAATGGAGAGAGGAGACAAAGAGAAGCCTACAAATAAAGACAAAGCACAAAAACAAGAGGTAGAGCTTTAATACTCCTCTCTTTCATGATTTTTTTTCATGTATTGTTTTTTCCTTGAGAGAAAGAAAAGGAAAGAAGGAGAGAAATTAGAAAGGAAGGGAAACTAGAAAAGCGAGAGAAAGAAAGGAAAAGAAACCAAAAAAACTTGAAATGGAAGTAAATGAGATAAATTCTTACCTTGAGGTGGAGAGGGAACTCTTGCAAGTCTTGTAGGTAGAGAGGGAGAATGTAGGAGAGGATGGAGAGGTGGGAGGGATGAGGGAGGAGTGAGAAAGCAAGCATTGAGAGCGATCGTGAGCTAAAAGTGAGGAAGGAGAATGTAAGAAATGAAAATGCAAAAAGCATCATGGGAAGGGAAGGTGCGGGTTTTGTCCCCGATGCCATTCGTATGACCATCGGTATTGGCATCCGTATATATAGCAAAGGTGTCGAGATGAGAGTCGATATAGGCATCAGTATATACTAATGCTCATACAGATGTTCATACGGCCATTCATACCACCATTCATACCGACATTTATACCCATAAAATAGGGGTTTGGGGTTCTAGGGGTTTAGGGTTAGGGTTTTTTGGTCGGAGTGTGAAGCACAATGCTACATATAGGACTTGCTAGGGGAGACGATCCCAGTGAAGGTCTCGAGATATTTTCCCATCCCAGAATACAACACATGTTCAGATGCAAGTCTAGTGTGCAATTGATGATGTGGCATGCTACACATCGGTTCGCTGATGGCACTTTGAGGATCCCTGTAGATTCTACTGCTTGGAAGCACATAGACAACATGTGGTCGAACTTTGTGAGGGAGCCACATAATTTACATCTTAGGCTTGCAATGGATGGTGTGAACCCTTTCGGGTTATGATTGACATCTTGGTCGACATGGCCCATAGTCTTGGTGAACTATAATATCACTAACAATCATTAGGGGAGATTTGGGGTCTCAAAAGGACCTCATAAAAGGAATGGATTAAGAAATGGGTTAAGCTAATAAAAAATGAACCTACTATGGTAAACCATGGGCTAAGGGACCCGTAGCATTGACTCAACTGACATGGGCACCTTTATTTTGAAATTGGGAAACCTTGGCCTTTGGATGGAAGTGATGGTGGATAGATCAAAGGTCTAGGATGCCTTTAGTGGTTGGTGTATGCACTTTGGTGGGCTCCAAGAGGCAAATTTTGACTTTGGGGAGGCCTCATTAAGAGGGGAAAGGTGGGTTTTAATATGGGCCCTTGATTCAATTCCAAGATCAATGGATGAGATGGAGGCACCTAATGGAGGGTGGATATTGAAGTGCATTTTGGAGGGCTAGGATTGAAGCGCATTTTGGATGGCTTGGATTGCTCACTTGCAAATCAAAGGCCCAGATTCAAGCACCTTTTCCCCTCATCTCATCCCTTGTTCTACTTCCAAATCTAGGGCCCGGATTCCAGATTGATGAAGCGCCATTTGCACTCATCTACTCCCTTGGATCTACTAGAAAATCTATGGCCCATATTGAAGCACATTTTCCTCTCATCTTATCTATTAGATCTTTGTATTGATCAAGGGTGGAGATTTCATCCTTCTATCCTTTGATGGTATGCCTTAGATCTACCCCTTGATCTAGATAATGGCTGGGAGTGCTTTGCCTCAAATTTGAATGTATCCCTTGGATTGAAGATTAGATTAAGGGCTGATCAAGGGCTGGGAGTGAAGATCATGGGTCCAAACTCTAGGTTAGAGGTATGTACACAATTAAATGCTTTTGTCAACTTCAACGTGACATTGCCCCACACGTCAAAGCACTCTCATTGGTATACCTCAAATTTCTTTCTAATCCCTTAAAATCAGGAAACACTAATTGGGGGCCCTTTTGAGACCCCAAATCTCCCCTAATGAAAGAAGGGACACCTCATGCTTGCCATACTTGTGCCGGGGAAATACAAGGCCAAAAATATGGATGTGTACATGGAACTCTTGATCGAGAGGAGTTGCAGACCCTATGGAGGGGTGTATGTGTCTTTCATATTTCTAGAGCCCTGGTACCCGAGGGGGGCCGTGAACATTTTCATCAGAGGAATGTTGATGTGGACCACGCATGACTATCCAAGATATGGGGAGTGCGTAGGTATGTGCTTGTGCATGCCTATTGATCAATACCTTTATGCTTTATTGTGGTGTGATCTATTCATGTCTAATGACCTATTTGTGCATGCATATATGTAGGACTTAAAACACAAGGGTATCATGCTTGTCCTATTTATGGACCTAGTTTGAATGCACGGCACTCCAAACATACGACGAAGATCATTAATGAAGATCATGCTTAATACCTTCTGCTTGATCATCCTACATGTGAAGGTTAGCTTGATCCACCACTGACAGTCTGTAGGAAGGCAAATGACTAGATTGGAGAGCTAATAGTGAGGAGCCTCCTCTTGGTATGTAATTGCTATTGATCTTTAACAACCTTCCATATTGTAGTGAGTTACAAATCACTCTTGGATCCCATGCATATCTTCAAGAATGTAGGGGCTTCTTTTTGGGCACACTTGGTTGGTCACAAATACACAAGGACAGCTTGAGAATACTTGCACAAGATGGGTAAAATGCCTCACTTGTGGCCCCAAGAGTGTGTGCGTAGAACCATATAACTCAAGAGGGTGGTTCAGAAACCTGAGTGTCCTCCTGGAATTTTTCTCCTGAAGGCACCATGGATCCTTTCCAATGTAGAGGACGCAAGGGTGAAGGTGGAAATTGCATCTTTTCAGACACATGCATTTCCTTAGGGTAGAGTTTACAAAGGACAATAAGCTTCATGGCCTCAAGTCCCATGATTGGCAAAAAGTCTTATGGGTATTCTAGATGTTAGCTTGAATGCTTAGTGGAACTACGATTGTGATGCTTTCATGTAACTTATATGATTATGATACTCCTTTGTTGCTTGGGTAGTTTATGTTCCCAATTATAGTGATAGGATGCTTATCGAAAGATGTTAGCAAAGCTATCTGTAAGATCAATGGCATTGTTAGGTATTCTTACTATCATATCACCTTCATTATATTTCATACAATTTTAAATGATCGGTAGAAAATGTTGAATCTGAGGGTGAATGTGGAATAGGTAAATCTCACAAAAAGACATCTCTATATCGAGCATCAAGAGAGCTAAGGTGGACTCCATTGAAGCTGTGCTTTTGATTGAGAAGCGCTTTCCCTCAAGCATTATGACAACTCAGGTGCACTTCTTTTTACATGTAGTTGATGAGGTTTCCATTGCAAGAACCGTTCATAGTCGCTGGATGTTTTTTCTTGAATGATTTATGAAAACTTTGAAGGGATTTGTAAGTCAAAGAGCTAGACCCAAAGCAAGAATGGAAGAGGAATGGCTTGTGCAAGAGTCATTAATATACATAAAAGAGTTTCTTGCATCCATGGATCTTGATATGCCACATGCTTGGAACATCAAGGACAATGATTGTGTCACTATAGAGGTTCCCCAAGGTAAAGGGGTTGAAAGAAAGATGAGTGAAGAGCAAAGAGAGAAATTCAATAAGTTTTGTGTCCTCAATAGTCCCGAGATGCAAAGATGAGTGGAGAGATATGAAGAGGGCAAAGCAAAAAGAATAAATGAGAGGATGAGATTTAGAGTCATGCATAGGCGAAGGGTGCCATATCCACCAAACTTTGCTCTTCTCCTAAGACACATGTCATGTGATTGGCTACAAGAAGCTCTACATGAAGCTAAAGATGATGGAGACGACGTAACTGATCAAGACCGATAGCTTGTAGTTGGATGTATGCCACATGTAAGTTTCTTACCTTTTTACTTAATTTGGGTATTTATGATCACAATCACTACAAAATGCATCCTCATTGTTTTAATCATGTTCTTTTATAGTACAAAAACTACAGTGCATTATGGTCACATGGATGATATTTTCGTGTGGAATGCATCGATTCAAGGAGAGTCACCTATGATTGTGGAGTCATGGCTAACTTTGTACAAGATAGCTGAGCAAGTGCTTCTGATACCAATCTTCTCTCCTCGTAGTTAGATTATTGTGGGTCCATACGTGAGATCTATAAAATTGATTTTACACGATTTAGTATTTTCATTCTTAATGTCAAATGGTTTAGAATTATCTACAATGGTCCCAATGCTATATATAGTCTCCATGATCCTGGACCAGTGAAAGTTCTTCCAGAGCATTGTGAACAGGTACATACTAATGAATTGATTAAAACCTAATATCTTCATTTTGAATCAAATATTGGTAGATGTTCATATATATATATATATATATATATTTATATATTTATATACTTATGCATAAATTAATATAATAATTCCTAGCATCTAATTTGCATCTTCAATGTAGGTGGTCTTTCATACGGATCGTTTGGATCCAAGATGGTGGTATGCGGTCCAAGTTGCTCCTTGAAGCAAACATATTTTTGAAGATAGGAATGTGGATACAGAGATGCTGGTAAAAGATCCAAATAATGATGCTGATGGATCTAGGGAAGAGGATGAAGATGAAGATATGGGCTAGGAAGAAGGTGACAATAATGACACTGTAATGGAGGAAGGTGGAGATCACAACTTTGGGAAAGAAGAGGGCGAGATATAGGGTGAACTAGAGGATCAAGTCTTAGGTAGACATAAAATAGGGGATGATGATATAGGTGATTTATATATAAAATTGAGATAGACTTATTTGGCAAGCAAGACTTGGCTCAAGACAAAGCCATTGATGGAAATGCTTGATTGATTGTTTTGACATTGTTGAGACTTCCTATGTTTGGCCTTCTCATTTTTATAGTGACATTTTGTACCATTTTGTACATTTGTATGTTAAGTTTACCATCAATATATGAGTGTTTTGATCTCAATTTTGGTGTACATACTCTTATATTTTTTATCTTTCAAATGACCAAACTTGTGGTCAAAAATTATTTTGGGTTCCCTGGAAATGACATTCTGTAAAAACGTCGATATGGAAAATTTAACCTAGAGTCGATGGAAGCGTCGGTGGAAGCATTGTCAGTTGTCAGTATGTACGTCGATATAGGGGTTAGTATATACTGATGACTATACCGGTGTACATAGCCACAACCATACCGATAGCATTTCTTTGTCTACATCGAGAGCTTCCCGGCCTGCCAACCGTACTGATGATTTTCATGCCCACGTTTGTGAGCCATCGATAGACAGCATTGAAAAAGAGACCCATGTCTTGTAGTGAGGTTTTTGATTTTTGCACAGAAATCTATTATTATTTCCATCAATATTCATGTTGGAAATTCTCAATAATCCATTGATATATACTTTGATATATCTAGCAATATATAGTAGTGTACTGATGGCTATATTGGCAATTATGCTAACAATTATACTGGGAGAGTAGAGAAATTATTGTATTATTTTGGTGTCTTAACATTAATTTTGGCACTGTAGTGGACAAGTATTGCATAGTTGTGCAAGCACATTGCATATAGTAACATGAGGTAGATCAAGAGACATCATATGGTGACATTACACTAGAGGACCAATTTGTGTTACATCATAAAATCTCTAATGCTTCTCATCACAGTCTGTCCAGCATTTCTAGAGCAATGCGATTTATCTCTCTAGACATTTTTACGGGGATTCTGATTGATCTATTAATTTCTTATATCTTGAGAAAATAATAATCCATGTCCCCATTACTCTCCCTCCTTCCAAGCTCCTTTCCCAAGATCTTGAAAAAAAATTGACACATCTTATAGCTTAAAACTTGGAGATTACTCCCACCCACCACCCTCCTTGATTATATATTTTTACTGTGTGTCCAAGACAAATTTGGGGTATCTGGTCTTATATTTTTCATTTTAACTATTATCTGTCAGTTTGTACACATTTTGATTTTCTTATTTTTGCAAACATCCTTCCCTAAAGTTATGATCTGACTGTGAAGCCATGGAGCTCCATTGAAGCCGTTCTCTTTGATGCCACCTTCCACTTGCATAGAACTCGATATTGATCTTATATTGGTCCTCTAGTCACTAGAATAAGTAATGCACTAGTTTTATCAATCATGATCATCATATATGCTACTCACATTGTGTGTTATTATGATTTAAAACATCAAGATCTTATTTTTACTGAGGTAAATTCAAATTTGGAGACTTAGGGTTTAAGGTTTAGGTTTATGATTTTATCAATCATTATCATCATATTATTTTGCTAACTTACGTGAGATTCTAATTAAAAACATCAGTGTCTCAACTTTATTGAATTAAGTTTAGAGGGTTGGAGCATGGAGTTAGGGTTTAGGGCTTAGGGTGTACGGTTTAGGGGGATTAGGGTTTGCTCATATCACCATGTTAGTAAAATTATGTGAGATTATGATTTGGAACACCAATGTCTCATCTTACTGAGGCAAGTTTAGACACACACACACACACACACACACACAATAATGTTGATTAGTAAATGTATCTCACACACACAAATACTTTTTTCTACACACACATACACACTCACACACGTATAATTCCCCAACTATGAATTATTGTTTTATGTAAAAACCCTTAAAATCTCCCCTTTACACTCTCTTTTTAACCACCCCACACACCAAGCACACTACTCCTCCCATACATTCTTTAGTCCCTTCTCAACCCATGCACTCATTTGCTCCTTACACCATTTATGACTTACACAACAACACAAAGCAACTATAGATGCGCTTGGTAGATGAGCAAAATAGCGGGCACGTCTATAGGCGTTGCTTTAGTAGAGGAATTACGGGCGCATCTAAAAGCGCGTCTAACAACTCGTCTATTTGCACATGTATTAACACGTCTACTTGCACGTCTAAACTAAGAACTCGGGGGGGTCACTATGTATAAACCCTCTATATCACCTGCGTTCAAGGCCTATATTTAAAGTCCCTTATCTGTAAAAAATTTCATTTATAAAATGTACCCCTTTTCTATACAAATCTGTAAAATTTTCCCAAAACTATTTTAAATAGTCCCTCATGTATATTTATTTCTGTAAATTTTAGAAATAAAAAAAATCCTTCTGTTGAACTCACGTGATAGGGTTACATATGATGAGTGACCCCCCCGAGACTAAGAAAATACGGGCCCGTCTAACATCACGTTTATTAGCGCATTTATTTGCGCGTGTATTAGTGCGTTTATTTGCATGTTTACACTGAGAATCAGACGTGCATTTAGACGCATAGATAGACGCAAACCAGAGAATACAGAAAGCGAGATTTTGGTGTACATCATTGCTTTCCAAACATTGCCCATGATTACCAAAGCACATAATTTTTTGCAAGCCCACATATACAAGAATTAAGTGAGATGACGAGAATGAGACAATATGTAAAATAGTTTTGCCAATATCAATTATGGGGCTACAGTTCAATCTCATCCTCAATGAGATCAACCCTTGCCAAACTATCTACTTCAAAATCCAAACAAGTGTTTAGATCTACAAATACATTCAACCCACTACTACTTGTGCCACTCATGTGCTCATCGAAATTAGCATCTCAAATGGTAGGCTCGTCCTCACGGGTAATGGCCTCAATATCTGTATCTCCTATCTCATGATCATCCTCCTCTCTCGTATCACGGTCATCATCACGTCCATGGCCATGATCATCCTCCATACGCTCCATATTAGTAAATGTACTATACATCACTTTGGAACGTGGCATAGTAGGTATGACATGCCACCATCTATTATTATCCACCATTGGTTGATAGACAACCTAATTCAAACACAAATACAATCATGTTATTTTTCTTGCATCAAATATTTAAAAGCAAGTATTTTTATATGTGTGCACAGTACTTGTTCACATTGTTGCAGTAGTACTAGTGTGTCCTTCCTACTTTGCCAAAACTTTGTGGAGTCAATAGTTACAAAGCCACTTGCATGGCGTTTGATTGTTGCATTAGGGCCTCTTTCCACCACATCCTTAAACCACTTTACATCCAAAACGTACACAAAGAAGCGTCGAAAGTCAAGCATAATAATATCTTGGATTATGCCACAATAATCATCCATGGCTCCATTGGCTGCCTCAAAGCTAGCAATGACGTCGTAGTCTTGTGTGTTTCTCTTATCATCGATCCGTTGTGTTCGAAAATGCTTGCCCTCACACCATATAGCATTGAACATAGTGCGCTACACCAAGAAAAAATCAATTAAATAAGCAATCTAAATTATTGAAAGCTCCTAACTTATGCATAAGATTCTATATACCGACCTTGCTCATGCATCCCCTAGCATACTCCCATTCTTCCATTGTGATATGCATCCCCTCATCTTTCTCTGATTTCTCCATTTCATCAAGTAGCCAATCCACATGAATATCCTTTGGAAGTGCTCTTAGATACTGAGGGTATGGCACACGAAATCTGTGGTGTGTACGAAAGAGGGCCCTTTCTTCTTGTCTTCTTGCCTTTGCATCCTTGTATCTTGTCACCCATCTTTTCATCACATCACTATTAAGCACGCAAAAGAGGTTGATACTATTATGCAACTCCATGCCTATTACTTTGTTGCGTCCTTTTCCTTGAGGCACAATAGAGGTCATCCTTAGGTCTTCATCATCTCTCCATAGTCGTGGGAGAGAGCTATCCACATCAACAAGAAACTCAGAAATATATACAAGTGACTCTTGTACCAACCAACCCTCGGCCATGCTACCTTCGGGTCTTGCCTCACGAAGCCCTTCAAGGTCTTCATGAAGCGCTCGAGAAAGAACAACCATCGTGCATGTATAGTACTACATATAGCAATCTCATCCACCAAATGCACTATAAGATGTAGTTGGCTTGTGAGAATAGAACGTGGAAATGTCTCCTCCACTAAACAAACCACCTCCACTGACATAACTTGAGCATTCTCAAGCGTGGTGGGATCTATTTTCTTTGAGCTCACATACCTAGAAATGAAAAAGTACAGCATATTAGCAATATGCATTCAAACTTGCATGGAGCATTGATACGCATCATATTTTGTATCATGTAAAGTACCTCACAAGCTCGCCCATCTTGTAAATACAATCTTTCACGTCCTTCGATGCACTACGTGAAATGCTAGTAGGTAGTATGAACTGAACCCACGAGGAGGTGGTTGATTAGTTGCTTATAACTATTCACTCACAAATTTGAAAGGAAAAAGATATTATGCACATAAAATACTTACTTGGAGCATCTTGTGCCAATCATGAGATTTCAAGCCATATAATTGCTCTACACCTCTTTTCTTGCTCTTTGTAAAGGCTCCCTTCAAACACCTCATGCATCTAGTGGGAGTACGAATTGTAGTAATAGCGTGCTTCACCATCGCCATCTCTAGCTTTGATAACATCCACGGTGCACGAGGTAAAAAAACACACCCATTTGGTCTCTCTTGAGGCCAAGCTTCATGCATCCTCCCTGTGGTACGTAGATCCTTCCTTATGCCTGTGGAATCTCGTGTCCCATTCAAATGCTCCCAAATGGTAGATGCCACATTCTTGAAGATATGCATGGGATCAAGCAGGTGATTGATCTTGAGGTGGGACCAATATGGTAAACGATAAAAGATGGAGTAACTCAACAAAATAAAGTGTTAGCGGGCAATCTTTACTTCCAACCAATATAGCCAATATTTACTTCCAGCCAATAGTTACAAACCCTTACCGGCTCATGCCAAGTGGTGGAGGAGTCGTGGAACCGTCCCAAATTCTCATCCAATCTCCCACGGTGAGTGATTGTGGGAGGACTTCATTCCAAGGGGCAACATATCTAGGATGATCAGGTGGGAGAAATCGATGGTGATTCTCATAGATGACCTTATTCAATGCGTCTACTCGTGAGGCAACTAGCGAAGGACCACAAACAGGACATGCATGGTAACCCGATGTAGTGAGACCTGAACAATAGACACAATTAAGAGTTGAAGGTGGGTTTAGGGTGCCACATCCTTTGGCTATTCATAATTAGAAGTGCAATGCTTACCTGAACACTCGTAATAGCCTAGGAAGTCATGCATCGTCCACATCAAGACTGCTTTGTAGTTGAAGTCTCGTGACGAGGGAGGCCTGCTCACATCATGCACCTTGATACCTCTCCAAAGTATCTCTAGCTCGTCAATCAAAGGCTCCAAATAAACATCAGGGTTTTTGACTTTATGTTTCCCTGGAATTAGAAGGGACAGCATAGTCCTTTCTTAATAGCCATAGAGGGTGAAAGATTGTAATTCACCAATATCACTGGCCATACACTATAAGACGTGCTTTTGAGACCAAATGGGTTCACACCGTCCATACCCAATCCAAGTCTCAAGCTCCTAGGTTCTTCCTTGAAGCTTGGCCATGTGTCTTCAATATGCTTCCACACAGGAGAGTCCGCGGGAGTTCTCCACTTGCCATCGGTTGATCGATGGGAGGAATGCCATGACATGAGCTCTGCAATAGATTTGCACTTGAACATATGTTGGATGCGAGGGATTATGGAAAAATGTCGCAGAACCTTACGAGGCACGTCCAAGGTTTTGAGATCTGCTCTATATCTTGCCTCTCCACAAGTAGGACACTCTCTTGCATCCTTATGTAGTCCACGAAACAAAACGCAATCGTTTGCACATGCATGGATGCGCTTGTAATCTAATCCTCCAAGAGAGGTCACATGTTGCCTTGCCATATCTCTTGAGGTCGGTAGTTTATTCTCCCTTGGAAGCATTTTACACAATAGCCTGCACGTGAAGACCATAAATGAGAAAAAGCATTCGAGTAATTGACCCACTAGCATAATTCACCATGTTTGCAAAATAGACTTTAAAGCTTACTTGAGTAATTATGCATTCAAACTTGCATTGCTCCATCCATAGATGGTTTGCAAGTTTAGTAACTCAAGGGAGGCACGTAGAACAGAGAATGTGCACCCCTCAAACAGTGGAGTCGATGCTGTAGTAAAAAGATCATCCTGCTCCATGCTATCATCCCTCCCTTGATGGACATATAAATCCCGCACCATATCATCAAACACCTCCTCCTCCACAGCTTCATGAGGTAATGGCGGAGGGCTACTATCACCATCACTCCATGCATCTGTAACGGTCCCTCCTGAAGATCCCACCTCATATCGCCGACGCTTCGCCTCCTCACGACGAGCATAGGGCAACATATGCGGGTGTGGCACTGCATCCTATATCAAATTAAAACAGGATCATAACTCAAACATATGAACACCCATAGGTATCTCAATCAACCTTAACTTACAAACCCTTATCCTGTTTACGGTCACATCCCATTCTCCATACTTTGAGATATGATTGAGTGTAATCCTACGTGCACGATACATGTTTCCTCGACATCGATCACACAGACATTTGATTTTTTGCTCCAACCACATTTCGCGATGGTGGATACGGAGTGATTCATCCTCACTGGAGCTACTTGTTGAAGATGAAGACATCCTACAAACAAACAACCCACCAAATTTGCTCTTCTTCAAATATTTAATTTTAAACTCTGTGGCGCATCTAAAGGCGCATCTAAAAGCGCATCTACAGTCACGTCTAAAAGCACGTCTAAAGGCGTGTCTACTCTGTGTATTTAGATGCACCTATAGACACGCTATTAGACGTGATTATAGACGCGGCTTTTAAACCTGCTTTTAGCATGCTCGCTTTGCTTTTCTTCACATTACTTATACTTCGCGCGGCTTGCTTCCTTCCTTATTAGCAGATCCACAGTTTCGACACTTAAGAGGAAGGCTCCCATACTTACTTTCAAGCTTACACTTAAGAGGAAGGCACCGACACTTACTTCCAAGCTTAAAGGAGAGGAGGACGAACAAGGAGGAGAAGCAACTTTGAAAAAGAAGAAGAACCTTCCATACCTCTATCCAAGGTAAGTCTTTTTGCAGTTGATCTTGTTTGGAAGTTTGCTCTCTTTAGATTTGTACTTTCTCGTATCCAAGAAACGCATGATCTAGGTATCAGTGTCACGTTTGTGTGTCGGGTGCAATGTCCTTTTCTACTTTTTAGAAATTTCGTCTGTCGGAGCGCATCTATAGGCGCGTCTCAGAGCATGTCTAAAACCGCACCTACAGGCGCGTCTAAACGCGTGTCTAGCCTGTTTGCAAACACAGACATACGCGTCTATAGATGCGCTGTTATACGCAAAAATAGACGTGCTAATCAGACGTGTCTATAGACGCGCTCCGACAGTAAGCCTCTCTTCCCTTCCCCTTTCTTCTCAGCTCATCAGTAATAGATTTTTTTTCTTTTTTCCAGTTCAACATGTGGCCAAGAAGCACTTCCAGCTCACTTGATCCCTGGGATTCTATTTGGAAGGACTTATATAACCTTTTAGGGCACCCTCCTAGTCGTGCGGAGTTATACAGGTATATGACGGGTACTCTAAACACTCCCCAGGAGTCGGCACTACAGACTCCAAACCACCCCACACCACTTGAGATCACCCCAGCGGAGTCAGCACAGCCATCTTATGCCCCTTCTTATGCCCCTTCCCCCATACCGTCTTATGCCCCTTCCCCCATGCCGTCTTATGCCCCTTCTGCCATCCCGTCTTATGCCCCTTCCCCCATGCCGTCAGGAGGTCCTTCTGTCTCGCAGAGCCGTCGACGTACTCCTCTGCCATCGAGACTCAGTTCTCCAGTGACGAGTGGTCAGCGTAGTCCCGTGCAGTCTCCAGCTACGAGTGGCCAGCGTACGAGCTCGACACGACACGGTAGCAGGCGTAGTAGTAGGGAGAGTGGTGGGGGATGCATGGCACAATGCCTTGGGAGGGGTGGTGGTGGGGACGATGATGATTCAGATGATTTAGACGTGCCTCCGGGTGATGGTACAATATTCTATGACATCACTCAAATAAGAGGCATCTTGATGGATGCGCGGGGGAAGGACATCATGGCCTTCATGCGCTCTGTAATTGCTAACAATTACAGAGATTGCTTTATCCACTTCAAAGACTAGCCAAAGAGGTTGGCTGATGAGACCCTCGCTGTTGTTCACTCTAGGTATCCTTACCCCCCCAATCGCCAGTTCACAGATAAATGGGCCAAGTCAAAGATTGTTACGATACTTGGCAATAAAAGATCTTCACTTAAGAGGCAGGCACTAGCGGAGCTTGCCAGGCTTGAGGGAGGTCAACCACCAAGGGGCCCGCCCCACACCGCTCACAAGCGTGAGTGGAAGAAAGCAATGAAGTTAGCGAGGGAGGACCCCAGTCTGCAGCACATGGAGGTACGAAGGATCCAGATGGAGGAATATGGAAGCGCGCATTTTGGAGCAGGGGGTGTTGAATCATGGGAGGCCCAATTTGTAAGTATCGATCTCAAATTATATTGCTTATGTAGTTTATTAGGAGGTTGTTTCTTTGTACTAATCGCTCCGCAAAGTGTGTCATCTTGCAGCTTGAGATTGTGGGCAGATACCCTACTCCTATGGAGATAGCCTACCACCGCCACCATCACAGAGAAGATACATGGAGGCACTTCTATGATGACGGGTTGATTACTGAGGAGCAGTATACCCGGGCTATTGGAGCGGCCCCCGAGGTATTTGAAAGTAATTAAATAATGCCAAAATTATAAGTAAAGATTTGATTTTTCATACATTGATATATATTGTCCCTTGTTTACAGGCCCATGCACAAGATGACGAGGAAGACGAGGAAGGAGGTGCAAAAGGGAGCGCAGAAGAGAGCGTGGAAGGCAGCGAGGATTAGTCGTAGAAGTAGTGCTAGCTACTCTTTTTTGTACTTAAAGCCACTAGCTTGGCTTCGTGCCTCTTGTATATACACTCCTCTTATTTTTTGTACTTGAAGCCACATGACGTGGCTTAGCTTCCTTATTTTTTGTACTTGAAGCCACATGACGTGGCTTAGCTTCGTGCTATATGTATATACAAGCACTTTTTGAGCTTTCAATTTTATTGCGTTTTGGAGTTGTAATGTTTTATTTGGAATTGTAATTAAAATGCGGTTGGCTGTAAGAATTGAATTACACAATGTGGATATGGGATTCTTGTAACTATATAGCATACACAACATACACAACATTCTGTAAATTAAAAAAAATATGTTATAAAGCGCGTCTATCAGTGCGTCTATAAACGCGTCTATATATGCGTCTGTCTGTTTGACAAGCGTTTATTTTTACGTCTATAAACGCGTTTATAAGCGCATCTATTTAAGCATCTACGTGCACGTCTATATGCGCGTGTGTTTGATATATAGACGTGCTGGTAGACGCGGGTCTCTAAACGCAAAAATAGACACGCCCGTAAATTTTTTATTTAGTTCAGTAAACGCGTCTGTGTGCATGTCTATGGTTGCTTTGTCTTGTTGTGTTAAACTTGTTTTAATTATCTAAGAATTCATATGGTTGTCTATATTCCTAGGTAAAGCGGTAACAAGTCAGGGAAAACAAGCATTACCTATCTATCCAAATGTAACTATGATGTTCTAAGACCTAGTTTGTTTGGATGGTGGCAGGTAAGTGGACATTGACCTCGAAACCTGGGCTTCTTGATGCATGAGGATTCGATATCTTGTGTTTGTAAAACTCAATATTCTTAATTTTGGTGAAATTTTTTGCAAACTCTAGTTGTTGCATTTTTCAACTCAAACATTTTTTCTTTATATGTTTCCCTTTTTTTACTTTTTAAGGAATTAATCGTATGGCTCAATTATTGATGAAAAATTTTAATCTAAACACACACACGTGCATGCGTGCATGTGCGGTGTGTGTGCATGCCACATGTGCATGCATGGAGGTGTTGATAGATGCATAGATGGAGACACAATGAATCAAGAAGAGTAATGTATAGTGAGAGTAAGTGTGTGTGTGTGTGAGAGAGAGAGAGAGATAGGCTTGAAAGAGGGGGTGTTAAGGCTCGTGTGAGGAGTGGAGCATGAGAGGGGCCATTGTGTGCGTGATTGTGAGCTGCGAGCCGCCCAGTCTTGCAAAGACCAAAGATTTCGAACCACCCACCACTGCCCACAAAACCACACCCCTTGTTTTTCTTCTTCTTCAACTCTCCTTGCACCTTCCTCGTATCACACCATTTCCATCCATTGCATCCATCCTTTTAGCCTTAGCTCATCTTCTTTTCTCTTGCAGCTCCTCTTCACTCCTTCTTCTTCTTCTTCTTCTTCTTCTTCTTTCAATATGGGACGTGCTCCTTGCTGCGAGAAGGACTCTGTCAAACGAGGCCCCTGGACCCCTGAGGAGGACGCTAAACTTCTCTCCTGTATTTCCCAACATGGTACCGGTAGCTGGCGCACCCTTCCCAAAAAAGCTGGTACCTCTGCTCGCTTGCCTTCCCTTTTCGATCCTTCCGTCCTTTTCTTACGTTTGTTTTGCTTTCTCTTCGACGATTTTTCCATTCTTCCGTTCAGTATCTTATCCCTTCGTGAATATTATTTCATTTGAACCGCTCCGTTTGCCGCATTTTGGCCCTCTCTGCCTGTGATTGTTGTGAGCTTGCCCAATATCTATCGATGCTTACCTGCACGCTGTCAAGCAAAGCTCATCGGATTACTTATATGTTATTCCATTGTGTCTCGATTTTGAATTTCCTTTCTAGACAATTGAGCAGAAAGGAGTATGCTGCCCTTGCGCTGCAGCTACATGTCTCTCTAAACTGATCAGCTCTTTTTCTTTAGTTTGTAGAGAGCTCCGTAGCACCGCAGTAACGTAACCCATTTCTTTATCAGAAGTTTAGTCTCTTTGTTTGCAGTACCGCTTTAATACAACTGCGTTGCTATGCTTCGTAATTTCCTTGCAATGCCTTGCATGTACTTCGCAGTTACCGGATAAATTGTTCTTGCGTGCCAGGATTGCAGAGGTGTGGAAAGAGCTGCCGACTCCGTTGGACAAACTACTTGCGGCCTGACCTCAAGCACGGCCGCTTTAGCGACCAGGAGGAGCAGCTGATCGTCAAGCTACATGCCGCGCTTGGAAGCAGGTAAAGTCTTCGAACTGATTTGCGACTGAAGTCTTGTTCTTTGATTATTAGCTTAGGCAAACGGAAACGCGTATGCTAAGCGTTTGAGAAGAAACGGGTAGCGCCGCCAAGAATTTTTCTCTTTCTGTTGCTGACGCCCAGGGGGAGAGATATACCCGCGGAAAGTGGTGGATCGTGCGTAGTCGCAGCCCGTTGTCGGTGCGAATTAAAACACGAAATTCTCGACAGTGCTGAGAGAGAAAAGCACGGGAGAAGGGTGACGGGGGCCTGATGCGGGCGAAGCATGCCAGAAACTATAGCAGCAGCAAACGTAATGGATTCATACCGGAATGACGGGCATTGACGGCCATGGAGGGGCCCGAGAAAGACCCGTGAGCGATGAAGTCCTTTGTGAAGTCAGCGAGCAGTTGTGGTGGATGATGATGATCGTCTGATGCAAACCTGATGCAAAGCTCTGTCTTCCCCGCGAGAAATCTTTCCCACGTTTGCCAAATCGAGAATTGCTTGATTTTGCGAGCTAAGCTGTGCTGTTGATGGATCAATCCAATCAGGCAGACCCTGAGCGACAAGAAACGGCCAGACTCTCCTCTAGTGGCGTTGCCACTTGACCGCTCTCAAGCTCTTGTCTGATCGGACCCTTCCAAATCCAAACTTCAGTTTGGGCCACAACCAGATGAGATAGATGCTAGCCGACGAAATCAATAGACACGCTGCCCCATATCGATAATCTTCCACTGTACTGTTCTTCCATGGTTTTCTCATGTTGTCGTGTTTCTTGTGCCCGGTGCCAAAGTCGCACTGTGTCAGTCTTGCTTGCAGCCTAGTGTTTCTGTTGAATCTGTTCATCTATACTTCTCTCGACGTATCCTGCATACGATCATGTTGTGCGCGGCGGAAACCTTGAGCTTGCATCATATTATGCGCTTGAGGTAGCTTGATGAGACACATGAACTCCGTTCCCTTTAGGCTTTCATGATTAATTAGCGGTTTGTGCATGTTTGATCGAGGGACCTGTGGCTTATGAACACTGTAACTCTCTCATTTCCTCATTGGCCTGCATAAGCATAAGTCTGCCAAGGAGAGCCATCTGTTTCGATTCTTCGGAGGTTATCTAGGACCAGCTTTACTCTCAAGCCTCAAATTGTAACTGTACGAAGCTTCAAAGTTCAGCCTCCATGTTCGAATTTGTCTTTTCGAACAGAAGGTACTTTTAGAATGCACAGAAATGCTTGTACAGTACACTTGTCGCATGTATGCCAATCGATTTCTTGTCAGCAATAGCCTGGAGGGCCGAGGCAATCCATTTGTACTCACAGCGAAGCTTCGTGCTGCAGGTGGTCGCTCATCGCCGCGCAACTACCTGGCCGCACAGACAATGACGTTAAGAATTACTGGAACACAAGGCTAAAGAAGAAGCTCTGCGAGATGGGTATCGATCCTATCACCCACAAACCTATCTCTCAGCTTCTGGCTGACTTAGCGGGCAGCATAACCTTGCCCAAGGGAAACGAGATCGCAGAAGCCACTCTGGGATGCTTCAAAGACGACATGTTGAACGTGCTCATGCGAAAACGGAATGACCAGCAGCTCCCCTCCTCGCCAACTATCTCATTTGGTCCCCTTAGTCACACTCAGCAGGCATGGGAGAATCAAATCAACTCCCCATCTTCAAGTCGCGGCTCTGATAGATTCCTCCAATACGATCTGACCGGCCTGCGAGCAGAAACGGATGCTTTCACGCAAAAGATCAAGACAGGCTTATCAACAGCTATTCAATCAAAGCCTGCGCCACTTCCAACTTTCGTAAGTTCCCCATGCGGTCCAGTGAGTGGCGTAAGGTCAGCAAGCGGCTCACTCGCACGCAGCATAGTGACCGTGCAAGGTCAGCAACTGTATGCCAGAGAAGGGTTGTCTCCTGCCTTCGCAGGACGTTTCTCCACCCCTGATCAGTTTGTATTCGATCAGGATCAATACTCAAAGTCCGTGCTAGACATGCTTTTGGACCCCGACAGATCGAATCTTCCCTCGGTACAGACGTATGAGTCGAAAGAATGTTTCAATAGTTTGAATTCGATAAATGAGAAGACCAGATCAAGGTCCACTTTAGCAACTGCCGCCGGAAGTTTGCCCAATGCCGATGTGCCGAAGCATCAAGACATGCAAGGGATGCAGTTCACAGCCTCGGATCATTTATCGGAATTCTCCACACAACAGGGTCACTTCATGACAACCTTGCTACAGCAACAAACGGGTAATCAGGGCATGCAGCAACAAGCTGCAAGTCACGTGGGCATGCAGCAGCCAGCAGGAATATCTGCGCAGGGAAAAGCTCATGTTGCTGCAGTAATGCTACAGAACTCCAGGACAGAAACAATTGCATGGAGTCCAAGTTGCAGTGGAAGCAGCTCCAGCAACACAAACCTTATTCCAGCAATGGATCAGGCTTCATCTCTGGAGGGCGTGCTGAGTTCCGATGCTCTTCTCTGGGATTTCTCAGAGCTTGGCTCCATGGTCTCTTGAATCCTATAACGTATATGTTTAGACGTGAAGGTTTTGCTATTAATATTTTGTTGATTTCTGATTTGATGTTACATAAAAAACACATTGGAATATTGTAAGCCTCGAGTGAGTTGATTTAAATTGAATTATGAACATGAATATATAAGAATTGGCCTTTCAGCCATTCATCGATTTATTCGGGTTCTCTCTAGGAGACGTTTCTCACTGGCGGCTCTTTGAGCTATAAGAATTCTCCATATGTAGATTCAATTTCTCCATTTGCCTTATGTTTTGTGGTTTACTTAATCTTTCAGCAAATTTGAGAGGGGAAAAACAAATTTCCACTTAATAGTTAGTGTCTCTCCCTATAGTTGCTCTATATACAATATTATCAAGTGAAAGCTATTGCAAGTTACACATTTTGAAGAGAAACTATAGCAATATTGTAAAAGTTTAAAATTTGCAATACTCTAGAAATCGCAAGCAACTATTTCTAGAACTTCTCCTCCATCCCACTTTGAAGGAGATTCACTTGAGGAATGGGCTGAATGAGCTGTGTTGGCCAACATTCACTAAACTAAATAACACAAGTAAAAGTGACCCAATCAAAAGTTGAACTTTTCTTCAAGAGGTCATCTCTAATGATGGTACTTAATGTAATGGCTTCAATGGATAAGTTAGCAACAACAAACCTATTAGCTTGGCAAAGGTAGCAACGGTTCTGGGTGCCCATAAGATAAACTCTGTGTAGCCACCAATGTTTGCCTACAATTAGAACATGATGAAGTCTTGCCCCTACAAACATGCCATAGATAGCAACCTATAAGTACCATCATAACACTAGTGCATGATGGTCTTAAAACGTTGATAGTTGGTGATATTGGTATCTAGATTCACCCTAGAATGGAAGAATTTGAAAATGTGCAATTTGTGCATGTCCAAAGGTCTTTTAATAAATCCAACACTAGTTATAATTTTGTATTGGTTCTTTCTCCATGCAATTCTTTGTTGTATGGCTCATAAGAATGTCAAACGTCATTGCATTTCATAATATACATCATCAAATCTGATAGCGTGCCCTTTGGCCTATTGGTATTTTGAATAAATTTGGTCCACATTGCACTTGCTTGAGGGCAATTGCTATATCCAATTTTGCTAACATGTATTACCAGGGGGGGAAAATCATGGTGGCTAAAAATTTTGCACACTTTCGAATATTTTCACCTCATGTGTTGAAAATATTTGAACATTAACCTCTTGCCACCTTGCAAAGTACATTCTCCTCCTGCCACCCTGCAACCTATCCCATGTAGAGTTAGATCAATGTGATCTCGCTCTTTTGGTTTGGCATTATCTTCTTTGCTCAGGTGAGTCTTCTTCTACTCTTTGCTCACCTCACAAGCTACTTGGTCTCTATTTTGATGGGGGTTCGCTAATCATCTCCATGGCATCAATGGCAAGATGCAGCTCATCATGGCTTGCAAGAGAACTAGACAGAGGCTATAAGATAGGAAAGCTAAAAAGCTTGGTTAAGGCACAAGGAATAGATTGCAGGGTGAGGAAAGAGATGGCATGGTATTGAAGTGGAAATGGAATATAATTTTGCAATGTTTGTGGGGGGAGAAACAATGATTGCAAATGCAATCATTTGATCATTGCCATCGAAGGAAAGAACACGAGCTGTGGTGTCACATTTGGTGGGCGAATTAAAGGAAGCAACATCAGGCCATTTAGGTGAACATGAGTATCGAGTCTTCACAAGCTTTAGCTTGCATCCTGAAATTTATAGAGTGATAACCATACCAACACCTCGGGAGATGCACGTCGAAGAGATGATGCTCTCTAACCTATGAAATGGCCTAGAAAAAGTGAAAGAGGTGTAGAGCTTAGATCAGATAGCTATAAATAGGCAACATTAGCTAAGTTAGTATCCTCTGAAACAAAGGAGAAATGATTTGGGTGGACAATGTTGAAGATGTCAATTAGAAGGACTAACATGGCTCCAGTGGTTGGACGTAGAGCGGAAGCAATGCAGGATCATCTTGATTTGAGAAGTTTGTGGGCTTCAATAGAATGCAAGAAAAGGGAGACAACCTAAGTATAAATTTATTGATTGAGTGACAATGTTCTAGCAGGAGAATATGAGAGTCTCTCCATATAAGAAGGGCATCTGCAAAAAGCAGGCGAACATGCTCCAGTGGTTGCGGAAGCAATGCAGGATCATCTTGATTTGAGAAGTTTGTGGGCTTCAATAGAATGCAAGAAAAGGGAGACAACCTAATTGTAAACTTATTGATTGAGTGACAATGTTCTAGCAGGAGAATATGAGAGTTTCTCCATATAAGAAGGACATCTGCAAAAAATAGGGGGGACACAAGCATTGGGATGAGCACATCATATACATGCTTGTTGATATATAATGCAGGTCAATGGTTGCCTAAACCAGCTCCATTGTCTGCTGGTGAATGAGTTTTAGAATAGTTTAATTGTTAAATTTAATTTCTAAACTAGGCTAGCTTAGGCTTAATGTGATTTTCCTAAACTAGCTCGGTGGTTGAAACATCATGCAATATATCACCATGCTAGTTTAGGTCAAACACTAGTTATGTGATTGTCCTAAACTAGAGTGGGTGAATATTTCACCATCTTGGTGGTTGTCAGTGAATAATTTTGGAATAGTTTAATTGTTTAACTTCTATATTGGGCTAGTTTGGACTTAATGGGATTGCCCTAAACCAGCCCAGTGGTTGAAACATCATGCAATATATTACCATTTTAGTTTAGGTCGAACACCAGTTATGTGATTGGAGTGTGATTGCATTAATCCAATGAGGTTGAAAAACAATATATTTCACCAGCCTGGTGGTTGTTTGTGATTGAGTTTTGGAATAGTTTAATTTTGTAATTTCTAACACTACAAGGCATAGGCCATTTTCCGACAGAAATACCGACGCTTTTTACATTAAATTTTTTTTTTCACGGGCGCAAACGTCGCTATAAAAGTCGCTAAAAGCGTCGGAAAAGGACCGTCGCAATATAGCGACGATGCAAACGTCGCTATATAGCGACAGTGTTAATCGTCGCTATATAGCGACACTAGTAAACGTCGCTATATAGCGACGATTAACAGAAGTTAAAAAAAAGGGTTAGTGGGCCTAAACAGGGCTTCCTTTTGGCCTTGTTTAGCCCCACTAATCCTTTTTTTTTTTTTGTAATTACAAAAGAAAGTTTTTTATAACAAAATTTCCCTTGCTTGCAGGGTGATACAAAATTGTTCTTGTGAAATGATGAGTAACAAATGCATATACATGTCGGACATATACAACAGTGTTTGTAAAAAAATTACCCTTTCGAAAGGGCGATACAAAATTGCTCAAACGAGCGGATATATAAAATGCTACTACCACTACTACTCATCCGAATCCGAATCATCTTCGTCTTGTTGGCCTGTTCCTTGGTCCTCGACACCTGCGTCTTCTCCCTCGTCGTCGCCACCTGCGTCTGATCCTTGGCCCTGTTGATCGCTCGCCTCCGATGATGGGATGCTTGAGCTTTGACCCTAAGAGTGAACCATATAAATCGAAAATTAGATTGAAACTTAAATTAAAAAGTGAGATTACAAGTAGGAGTAAACTTATACCGTGCGAGCAGCCACCTCAGCCCAATCGACCGTCGCTCCCATTGCCTCTTGCTCAATGAACCACGGCTTTGTTCCTATCCGAAATGCGCGTCGTGTCTCTGCATCTGTAGGAAGACGGCCCATCGCAGCTTGCTGTGGATCCAATTTACGAGAGTTAGAGTTAGCTAAAGTGCATGTAATATGTAAGTAAAACAAATAGAACAATACATTAAATGAGAAGAAGTAGACTTACCACGATTGCCTCGAATGCATACCGTCCGCCTGCACCAAAGTGCGAAGTACCTACGACGTCCAGCCGTCTCTTCGCAGCCCTCCTCTGACCCTCGAACATTTCGGGATGGTCCCTATGTTGCTTCTTGAAGTACTTCCAATCAGCTTTGTCTGCCCAGCTGGGTTTAGCCAACCCCTTTGTGATGGAAGTACGCAAGGTTGATCTACGATGCTTCAGGACCAAACCCATGCGCTCTCGCATATAATTGTCATTAAACTCCACATTTGGCAGATTAGGGTATCTTCGTTTTAACTCATCGATCACCGCCTGCTTCTTTTGGCCATCTTGATACCGCCAATCGGTATTTATGCCGCTCTTGACGTGATGACTCATCAACCTCCTCATGGTGGCCATCACTTCTTTGCCCTTTTTATCTTCTATTATCTCTCCGGCAGATGTGATCTGATAGAAGAGATCCCCTGATGAGTAAGGGGGACTGACGGTAGCAGAGTCTGAAGGAGTGGAACGTGCGCGAGCGCTTCCGGAGCGAGGAGTAGCAGTGGCACTAGGAGAGGGAAAGGGACCTGACTGATACTGTGTCTCCGGACCAAGTGGAGACCTAAAGGAGCGTGAGTGTGTTGACTCGTCTACATCTCCCGAGTCAGCACAACATGAGCCGCCCGTTCTACTCTTCCTTCCCTTGCGAGAGGCATGCGTAGGTGATGATCCCGCGGTCGAAGGGGCGCGAGGGGATGGCTGGGCAGTACGTCCACCCGTCGGTGTAGGGGAAGGAATTGCTGAGGTCCTCTGAGAGAGCAGAGAGAAGAATCTCGCTGCCTCCTCATCGCTCATCTGCGCTACAAACTCGTCGGGACTCCCGACAAAGCCATGCGCGGCTAGCAAAGGAGTTCCCCGAGGGGTAGTCGCAGTGCTACGTGGAAGAGGAGTCGGACCAGGGGTAGTCATAGTGCTAGGTCCGAGAGGAGTCGGACCAGGGGTAGTCCTCGGGGTAGTCGCCTGAGAGGAATCAAAGTCCTCTGGAGCATATAGATCGTGAGCTCTCCTCCTGCGAGGCTGTCCGTACTCGTCGGATGAGCGACGTGATCCCATGTCTAACATAGACACAAACACGAAAACAGAAAACAAAAAAACAAACATAAGCATAGGCATAGGCATAGGCAAGAAGAAAGAAGAGGGAAAGGAAAGAGGGAAAGAAGATGGAAAGGAAAGAAGAGAGGAAGAAAAGGGAAATAGAGAATAAGAGTTAGAGAGAATAAGCTCATGCTTATGCTTATGCGGAAATAGAGAATGAGAGAAGGGGGAAATAGAGAAGGGGAAAGAGATGAGGGGGAATGAGCTTATGCGGAAATAGAGAATGAGAGAAGCATAAGAATGAGCTTATGCTTCTCTCATTCTCTATTTCCGCATAAGCTCATGCATAAGAGAAAGCTTGTGCGGAAAATAGAGAAATAAAGAAGGGGGAAAGCTTATGCGAATGAGAGAAGGGGGAAAGAGATGAGGGGGAACTGAGAGAAGAGGGAAATAGAGTGGGAAATAGAGAAATAAAGAAGAGGGAAAGTTTATGCGAATGAGAGAAGGGGGAAAGAGATGGGGAAATGAGAGAAGAGGAAAATAGAGTGGGAAATAGAGAATGAGCTTATGCGGAAATAGAGAATGAGATCCGCATAAGCTTCTCTCATTCTCTATTTCCGCATAAGCTCATGCGGAAACTTAAGCATAAGCTCATGCGCATGCATGAGCATAAGCTCTTGCTTATGCTCATGCGGAAGTAGAGAAGGAGCTTATGCGGAAATAGAGAATGAGTTTCCGCATAAGCTTCTCTCATTCTCTATTTCCGCATAAGCTCATGCATAAGCATGAGCTTATGCGGAAACTTAAGCATAAGCTCATGCGGAAGTAGAGAAGGAGCTTATGCGGAAATAGAGAATGAGTTTCCCCATAAGCTTCTCTCATTCTCTATTTCCGCATAAGCTCATGCATAAGCATAAGCTTATGCGGAAACTTAAGCATAAGCTCATGCTCATGCATGAGCATAAGCAAGAGCTTGTGCTTATGCTTATGCTTATGCATAAGCATAAGCATAAGCACAAGCTCTTGCTTATGCTCATGCGGAAGTAGAGAAGGAGCTTATGCGGAAATAGAGAATGAGTTTCCGCATAAGCATAAGCATAAGCTCATGCTTATGCTCATGCGGAAGTAGAGAAGGAGCTTAATAAGCTTCTCTCATTCTCTATTTCCGCATAAGCTCATGCATGAGCTTATGCGGAAACTTAAGCATAAGCTCATGCTTATGCTCATGCGGAAATAGAGAAGGAGCTTATGCGAAAATAGAGAATGAGTTTCCGCATAAGCTTCTCTCATTCTCTATTTCCACATAAGCTCATGCATAAGCATAAGCTTATGCGGAAACTTAAGCATAAGCTCATGCTCATGCATGAGCATAAGCATGAGCTTATGCTCATGCGGAAGTAGAGAAGGAGCTTATGCAGAAACTTAAGCATAAGCTCATGCTCATGCATGAGCATAAGCTCTTGCTTATGCTCATGCGGAAGTAGAGAAGGAGCTTATGCGGAAATAGAGAATGAGTTTCCGCATAAGCTTCTCTCATTCTCTATTTCCACATAAGCTCATACATAAGCATGAGCTTATGCGGAAACTTAAGCATAAGCTCATGCGCATGCATGAGCATAAGCTCATGCTTATGCTCATGCGATAGTAGAGAAGGAGCTTATGCGGAAATAGAGAATGAGAGAAGCATAAGCTTCTCTCATTCTCTATTTCCGCATAAGCTCATGCATGAGCTTATGCGGAAACTTAAGCATAAGCTCATGCTTATGCTCATGCGGAAATAGAGAAGGAGCTTATGCGAAAATAGAGAATGAGTTTCCGCATAAGCTTCTCTCATTCTCTATTTCCGCATAAGCTTATGAGAATAGAGAAGGAGCATATGCGAAAATAGAGAAGGGGGAATGAGAGAAGCATAAGCATAAGAGAATAAGAGGGAAAGGAAAGAGAGAAGGGAAAAGAGATGAGGGGGAAATAGAGAAGGGGGAAAGAGAGAATAAGAGAAGAGGGAGAAAAGAGAAGGGGGAAAAAAGAGAATAAGAGAAGGGGGAAGAAGGAAAGAGTGGGAGGGGAAGAGAGGGTTCCTACGCCCATCACTGCAGCTAGCGCTTAAGGCGCTAGCTGCAGGCCAATGCAAATAACAAAAATAATAAATGGAAAAAAGAGAAAGTACTTACCTGAAATAGTATGTCCCGCTCGGTGTAGTGGACTGGCCCTACAAAAGAGAGAAAACAACCCATTTTTTTCAAATAAGATGTTAGTGGAAGGAGGAGATTACAAAAGCAACTTCTTGAAGGGAGGAGATTGAGGAGACAAGGAAAGGAGGAGATTGAGGAGACAAGGAGAAAGAGAAGGAAGAGAAATAGAGAAAAAAGAGGTGAGTTTTCTTTCTTTCTTGAAATCTCGTTTTTTGTTTCAATCCTCTCAAAACAAGCATGAAAACTAGTTTACAAGATTAGCAATACAAGAAGAAACACTCACAAAACTAAAGCTAACAAACAAACAACCTACATTGTTGAAACAAACTCACCTCTTGAAAAACTTTCTTTCAAGAAACCAAAGAGGGAAAAGGATAGAGAGGGAGTACAAGAGGTAGGAGAAGGGTGAGGAGTGGAAAATAGAGTGGGAGGTTGCTTGGAATAGGTGGGAGGTCGTCGAAAATAGGTGGGAGGAGATTTTGGGTTGCTTACTTGAGAGATTAGGGAATGGAATGAGCAAAACGCCGCGCGTTTCGGCGTTTCGGGTTTTAACCCACAGCGTCGCTATATAGCGACGCTAATCCGTCGCTATATAGCGACGCTAGCGACGGAACAGAGAAAAGCGTCGCTATAGAGCGACGCTTACTGTCATTTTTTTGATGTGGCATCAAGAGAAGCTCAAACATGGTTTTTTATAATTGTCAATATGTCCTCCTCATGCTTATGTTGTGATTTTATAAGTGTAGATGGAAGGGACGAGTGGAAGTCCGATGATGCGCCAACGCCCGGGAGCACGAAGTGGCTTACGGAAAGGTTAAACTGTCATTGCACTCATTGCAAGTGGCGTATTATCATGCGCCACTTGCGGATGTATGGGGAGGAACCGGAACCAGTACCCCCCGTTGGTGTTGCACATGTTGATGGCTCATCGGTAAGTCAAAGCTATTTAAGTTCGCAATCTTATTGTATACCAGGAAATAGAAGATCTTATATGTACACGAAATCTTAAAACAGGATGAGGAGGGTGACGAGGGAACACATATACCTTCTCACTTTCAGCAAGACTATAGTCTCTCGGATGACGACGAGGGTATGGTCGACATGATGGATTCCATTTTTAGGGGCACTACATCCCACGTACACGTGATGTCAGAGTCTGAGGTCAAAATGCGAGAGTTGCAATCAACACAATTGTACGAGGGTGCTAGGATGTCTAAACTACGTGCTTGTCTCTCAATCTTGAATCTACAAGTACAGTATGGGTGGTCGGATACAAGTGTCTCGGCCTTAATGAGGTTAGCCCTTGCATTAATTCGACTCATTATTTGTATATTGTTTGTTTTGAGAATCATCATTTGGATACTGTCTTTGTCATAGGTTGCTCCAGAAGATGTTGCCTGCACCAAATACCATGCCCGCATCAAGAGATGAAGCGAAAAAGATGCTAACAATGGTGGGTATGGATTATGATACCATCCATGCTTGCCATAATGATTGTATTCTCTTTCGTCGTGAGCATGGAGATTTGGCTAGTTGTCCAAAGTATGGGGAACAATGATATAGAGATGACTTGCAGGATACCGGTAAAGGTCTTGAGACACTTTCCCATCATTGCAAGAATACAACACATGTTTCGATGCAAATCCATAGCGGAGTTGACGACATGGCATGCATCTCATCGGTCCACTGATGACACATTGAGGATTCCCGCAGATTGTGCAGCTTGGAAGCACATAGATAATCAGTGGCCGGACTTTGCGAGGGAGCCACGCAAATTACATCTTGGGCTAGCCATGGACGGCGTGAATCCTTTCGGGTTACGCTCGACATCTTGGTCGACATGGCCCATACACAACAACACAAAGCAACTATAGACGCGCTTGGTAGACGCGCAAAATAGCGGGCGCGTCTATAGGCGTTTCTCTAGTAGAGAAATTACGGGCACGTCTATTAGCGCGGCTAAATGCTCGTCTATTTGCGCGTCAATCATCGCGTTTATTTGCGCGTTAGACCTGAGAAAATACGGGCCCGTCTAACATCCCGTCTATTAGCGCGTCTATTTGCGCGTGTATTTGCGCGTTTATTTGCGCGTTTACACTGAGACTCAGACGCGGGGTTAGACGCGCTCCAGAGAATACAGAAAGTGAGATTTTGGTGTACATCATTGCTTTCCAAACATTGCCCATGATTACCAAAGCACATAATTTTTTGCAAGCCCACATATACAAGAATTAAGGGAAATGAGGAGAATGAGAAAATATGTAAAATAGTTTTGCCAATATCAATTGTGGGGCTACGGTTCAATCTCATCCTCAATGAGATCAACCCTTGCCAAACTATCTACTTCAAAATCCAAACAAGTGTTTAGATCTACAAATACATTCAACCCACTACTACTTGTGCCACTCATGTGCTCATCGAAATCAAGATCTCCAATGGTAGGCTCGTCCTCACGGGTAATGCTGGCCTCAATATCTATATCTCCTATCTCATGATCATCCTCCTCTCTTGTATCACGGTCATCATCACGTCCATGGGCATGATCATCCTCCATACGCTCCATATTAGTAAATGTACTATACATCACTTTGGAACGTGGCATAATAGGTATGACATGCCACCACCTATTATTATCCACCATTGGTTGATAGACAACCTAATTCAAACACAAATACAATCATGTTACTTTTCTTGCATCAAATATTTAAAAGCGAGTATTTTTATGTGTGTGCACAGTACGTGTTCACATTGTTGCGGTAGTATTAGTGTGTCCTTCCTACTTTGCCAAAACTTTGTGGAGTCAATAGTTACAAAGCCACTTGCATGGCGTTTGATTGTTGCATTAGGGCCTCTTTCCACCACGTCCTTAAACCACTTTACATCCAAAACATACACAAAGAAGCGTCGAAAGTCAAGCATAATGATATCTTGGATTATGCCACAATAATCATCCATGACTCCATTGGCTCCCTCAAAGCTAGCAATGACGCCGCAATCTTGTGTGTTTCTCTTATTATCAATCCGTTGTGTTCGAAAATGCTTGCCCTCACACCATATAGCATTGAACATAGTGCACTACACCAAGAAAAAATCAATTAAATAAGCAATCTAAATTATAAAAACCTCCTAACTTATGCATAACATTCTATATACCGACCTTGCTCATGCATCCCCTAGCATACTCCCATTCTTCCATTGTGATATGCATCCCCTCGTCTTTCTCTGCTTTCTCCATTTCATCAAGTAGCCAATCCACATGAATATCCTTTGGAAGTGCTCTTAGACGCTGAGGGTATGGCACACGAGATCCGTGGTGTGTACGAAAGAGGGCCCTTTCTTCTTGTCTTCTTGCCTTTGCATCCTCGTATCTTGTCACCCATCTTTTCATCACATCACTATTAAGCACGCAAAAGAGGTTGATACTATTACGCAACTCCGTGTCTATTACTTTGTTGTGTCCTCTTCCTTGAGGCACAATAGAGGTCATCCTTAGGTCTTCATCATCTCTCCATAGTCGTGGGAGAGAGCTATCCACATCAACAAGAAACTCGGAAATATATACAAGTGACTCTTGTACCAACCAACCCTCGGCCATGCTACCTTCGGGTCCTGCATTTTGTCTCACGAAGCCCTTCAAGGTCTTCATGAAGCGCTCGAGCAAGAACAACCATCGTGCATGTATAGTACCGCATATAGCAATCTCATCCACCAAATGCATTATGAGATGTAGTTGGCTTGTGAGAATAGAACATGGAAATGTCTCCTCCACTAAACAAACCGCCTCCACTGACATAACTCGAGCATTCTCAAGCGTGGTGGGATATATTTCCTTTGAGCTCACATACCTCACAAGCTCGCCCATCTTGTAAATACAATCTTTCACGTCCTTTGATGCACTACGTGAAATGCTAGTAGGTAGTATGAACTGAACCCGCGAGGAGGTGGTTGATTAGTTGCTTATAGCTATTCACTCACAAATTTGAAAGGAAAAAGATATTATGCATATAAAATACTTACTTGGAGCATCTTGTGCCAATCATGAGATTTCAAGCCATATAATTGCTCTACACCTCTTTTCTTGCTCTTTGTAAAGGCTCCCTTCAAACACCTCATGCATCCAGTGGGAGTACGAATTGTAGTAATAGCACGCTTCACCGTCGCCATCTCTAGCTTTGATAACATCCACGATGCACGAGGTAAAAAAACACGCCCATTTGGTCTCTCTTGAGGCCAAGCTTCATGCATCCTCCCTGTGGTACGTAGATCCTCCCTTATGCCTGCCGAATCTCGTGTCCCATTCAAATGCTCCCAAATGGTAGATGCCACATTCTTGAAGATATGCATGGGATCGAGCAGGTGATTGATCTTAAGGTGGGACCAATATGGTAAACGATAAAAGATGGAGTATCTAAACAAAATAAAGTGTTAGCGTGCAATCCTCACTTTCAACCAATAGTTACAGCCAATCTTTACTTCCAGCCAATAGTTACAAATCCTTACCGGCTCATGCCAAGTGGTGGAGGAGTCGTGGAACCGTCCCAAATTCTCATCCAATCTCCCGCAGTGAGTGATTGTGGGAGGACTTCATTCCAAGGGGCAACATATCTAGGATGATCAGGTGGGAGAAATCGATGGTGATTCTCATAGATGACCTTATTCAATGCGTCTGCCCATGAGGCAACTAGCGAAGGACCACAAACAGGACATGCATGGTAACCCGATGTAGTGAGACCTAAAACAATAGATGCAATTAAGAGTGGATGGTGGGTTTAGGGTGCCACGTCCTTGCCTATTCATAATTAAAAAATGCAATGCTTACCTGAACACTCGCCATAGCCTGGGAAGTCATGCATCGTCTCCATCCATAGATGGTTTGCAAGTTTAGTAACTCAAGGGAGGCACGTAGAACAGAGAATGTGCACCCCTCAAACAGTGGAGTCGATGCTGCGGTAAAAAGATCATCCTGCTCCATGCTATTATCCCTCCCTTGATGGACATATAAATCCCGCACCATATCATCAAACACCTCCTCCTCCACGGCTTCATGAGGTAATGGTGGAGGGCTACTATCACCATCACTCCATGCATCCGTAACGGTCCCTCCTGAAGATCCCACCTCATATCGCCGACGCTTCGCCTCCTCACGATGGGCATAGGGTAACATGTGCGGGTGTGGCACTGCATCCTGTATCAAATTAAAACGGGATCATTATAACTCAAACATATGAACACCCATAGGTATCTCAATCAACCTTAACTTACAAATCCTTACCCTGTTTACGGTCACATCCCATTCTCCATACTTTGAGATATGATTGAGCGTAATCCTGCGTGCACGATACATGTTTCCTCGACATCGATCACACAGACATTTGATTTTTTGCTCCAACCACATTTCGCGATGGTGGATACGGAGGGATTCATCCTCACTGGAGCTGCTTGTTGAAGATGGAGACATCCTACAAACAAACAACCCACCAAATTTGCTCTTCTTCAAATGCTTAACTTAAAAACTCTGTGTTGCGTCTAAATGCCCGTCTATCGTCGCGTCTAATGTCGCGTCTACCTGCGCGTCTAAATGCCCGTCTACTCTGTGTATTTAGACGCGCCTATAGACGCGACTATAGACGCGCTTACTCTGTGTCTTCAGACGTGACTATAGACGCGCTAATAGACGCGACTATACCCGCGACTTTTAAACCTGCTTTTCGGCGCGCCGCTCGCTTTGCTTTTCTTTTAACTACTTAAACTTCGCGAGCGGCTTTCTTCCTTCTTTATTAGCAGTTCTATAGATTTGAAGCTTAAGAGAGAGCCTCCCATACACAGTTCCAAGCTTTCACTCAAGACAAAGGGACCGTACCTACACAGCTTGCTTCCAAGCCTAAAGAAGAGGAGGAGTACGAACAAGGAGAAGAAACAAGTTTGGAAAAGAAAGATCCTTCCATACCTTTTTCCAAGTAAGTCCTTTTGAAGTTGTTCTTGCTTGCTCTTTCCAGTTTTGTACTTTTTCGCATCCACGAAACGCAGCATCTAGGTATGAGCGACACGTTCTTTTGTCGGACGAAACGTCCTTTTCCACTTTTGAGTATTCTCGACTGTCGGAGCGCGTGTATAAGGGCGCGTCTAAACGCGCGTCTACAGGCACGTCTATTTGCGCGTCTGGCTTGCTACACACACGCACAGACGCGTATATAGACGCTCAAACAGACGATCTGTTAAACGGAGGTTTAAACGAATTGTTAGACGTGCTTTTAGACGCGCTGTTAGATGGATGTTTGGACGGGCTGTTAGACGCGCTTTTTAACGCACTGTTAGACGGTTGTTTTGACGGTCTGTTAGACGCGGTGGTAGACGCGCTTTTACTTGAACTGTTAAACGCTCTGTTAGATGCGTTTATAGACGCAAAGATTAGACGGGTCTATAGACGCGCTCTGACAGAGCCTCTTTTTTTTTTTTCCCCTTTCTTCTCAGCTCCCAAAGTAATAGATTTGTTTATTTTTTTCCAGTTTAACATGTGGGGAGGAAGTGCTTCTAGCTCACCTGATCCGCGTGAATCGATATGGAAGGATTTATATAATATTTTAGGGCACCCTCCTAGTCCTGCGGAGTTATACGGGTACATGACGGGTACCCTTAACACTCCCCAGGAGTCGGCACTACAGACTCCGAGCCACCCCACACCGCCTGAGATCACCCCAGCGGAGTCCGCACAGCCGTCTTATGCCCCGTCTTATGCCCCTTCCCCCGTACCGTCTTATGCCCCTTCCCCCATGCCGTCTTATGTCCCTTCTGCCATCCCGTCTTATGCCCCTTCCCCCATGCCTTCAGGAGGTCCTTCTGCCTCAGCGAGCCGTCGACGTACTCCCTAGCCATCGAGACTCGGTTCTCCAGCTACGAGTGGTCAGCGTAGTCTCGTGCAGTCCCCAGCTACGAGTGGCCAGCGTACGAGCTCGACACGACAGGGTGGCAGGCGTAGTAGCAGGGAGAGCGGTGGCGGATGCATGGCACAATGCTTTGGTCCATGTGGCGGTGAGGCCGAGGATGATGATTCCGATGATTTAGACGTGCCTCTGGGTGATGGTACGATTTATTATGACATCACCCAGACAGGAGGCATCTTGATGGATGCGCGGGGGAAGGATGTAATGGCCTTCATGCGCTCTGTAATTGCTAACAATTACAGAGATTGCTTTATCCACTATAAAGACCACCCAAAGAGGTTGGCTGATGAGACCCTCGCTACTGTTCGCTCTAGGTATCCTAACCCCCCCAATCGCCAGTTCATAGATAAATGGGGGAAGTCAAAGATTGTTATGATACTTAGCAATAAAAGATCTTCCCTTAAGAGGCAGGCACTAGCGGAGCTTGCCAGACTTGAGGCAGGTCAACCTCCAAGGGGCCCGCCCCACACCGCTCAGAAGCGTGAGTGGAAGAAGGCAATGAAGTCAGCGAGGGAGGAGCCCAGTCTGCAGCACGTGGAGGAACGGAGGATCCAGATGGAGGAGTATGGGAGCGCGCATTTTGGAGCAGGGGGTGTTGAATCATGGGAGGCCCAATTTGTAAGTATCGATCTCAAATTATATTGCTTATGTAGTTTATTAGGAGGTTGGTTGTTTCTTTGTACTAATCCCTCCACAAAGTGTATCACGGTCATGCAGCTTGAGATCGTGGGCAGATACCCTACTCCAGTGGAGACAAAATGAGGTTGGTTGTAAGAATTGAATTACAGAATGTGGATATGGGATTCTTGTAACTATATAGCATACACAACATACACAGTATTCTGTAAAATTTATATTAAAAAAAAAGGAGGGTGGCCTAAATCAATGGCACCTCTCCTACATCAAAGGAGGTAACTCCTAAATCATAGGAACTCCACAATCATAGGCACCAGCATTACATCATCACTCATGTAATGGCCTATGGCACTAAGTGTGCCTAGCAAGCCCTTGATCACACATATCCCAACAGAGTTAAGCCTCATAAAGGCATAGGAGCCCGCTTTGCAGCTCTCAACCAAAGGAAGACACAGTGACATTGAAGAGTTTCTGAGGTAACCCCAAAGCACAGGAGACCCAAGAAGCCTAGCTCACACAAGTAGTAAGCAGCGACCAGCCGGCTTACATGACTAGCAACCAACAATCAACGACCAACATGTCAACAGTCTGTTCCCTTTTCCTCTGATTCCCTTGTCTGTTTTAGAGCGCAGCCTCCTATTGTTTCTCCCAGATTTCCATCCCTCTTTTTGATCGATGTTCTCTTCATCTCTAGATGACACTCCAAAGAAGAAAACAAGTCAAGCACTGCGCAATTACAACAAGCTACATATAGATAGCCATGGACATGAATGAGGCAATGCTCAAAAGCAGCAACTAGGACCACCAGGCAAAGCTCCTGGAGATAGACATCCATGTGGTAATCTTGTTGAATGAAACATGGAAAATTTACAATAACCATGGTTTATTTTGCCTACCAAGTCTAATTACTAGTCCATAGTTACACGTAACATCTGAGACATCTTCCACGTCAGCATTGGCACCTCTGCATGCACAGTCACCAAAAGTAACCCCTTGCTAAGCATTGTTATCCCTTTACAAGGACACTTTGTAAGTTGCATATGAATCCATGTGCCACATCATCAAAGGCGTCTTCTTCATAAAAACTTTGACAAGTTGTGACTTTCAATCCAAAAAGAATTTTCATGCACTCCAAAAAGGAAAAGTGATCACTTTTTGAACTCTACGTGCTTGTCAAGTCAATTTTGTTATATGCAATTAGACACTGCCATATTTGAAGTTTCTTCAACTGGTAAGACCTTTGCAATGGCAATACGCATATGTACCGCAACTATTGAGAAGTTCACTGGGGAAGGATTTCACACTTGGCCTACACAAATGAGGTATCTCTTACTGCATCAAAAGGTTTGGAAGACTGTAAAAGAATATATACCCATTGCATAAAATGATGCCTGGAAAGAAAAAGAAGCAGCAGCTTTATCACTCATTGGCTTGCACTTGGGTCCAAACATAATTCATCACATAGACTCTAAGGATCATGCTAAAGATGCATGGGATGAGTTGAACACAATGTTTGGTGCAAAAGCAAAGAACCAAGAAATTCATCTTAAGATTGAATTCTATGGTTTGCACATGAGCTTCAATGAATCCATGACACACTTTGTTAACAAGATCAAAAGCATTATGATCTAATTAGAAGGCACAAATGCAAAAGGAGCAAAAAAGAATGCACTTGCAATCCTCCTTAAAAGCATGCTTGAAGAATACAATGCACTAACAATCACCTTGAAGAATCTTCCATATCCAAACTTTGAGGAATTTGTATCATCTCTAGCTTCTTGAGAAAGAAAGAGAGTTGAAGGCATCAACAGCAACATCTACGTCAACACACAGTAGCAATTATGAAGAATAAGCATTGTTCAACAAAGCATCAATGAAGTGTTACCATTGCGGAAGGATGGGTCACTATCAAAGTGACTGCAGATTGAAGAACATACCAAAGTGTCGCCATTGTAAGAAGCTGGAACACAAAGAAGAAGACTCCAGATCGAAGAAATAGTAGGTCAACTATGTGGAGTCATCATCAAGCCTCCATGAGAAGAATGACAACAATAACAAAATGTACTAAGATGTAAACCTTGCCACCTTTGGTCTATATTCTTGTAATCAAACTTGACCACCTGCAAGTCGCCATGCAAGCACTCAGGGGAGGTATTAACATGTAAAAACCACCTTAAGTAGCAAGGTATGCACTAAGGGGCTATGATTGATTTGTAACTCACATCTGACCACCTTGCGGTAGCGAATGGATCATGGCACCAAGGGGAGGTGTTGAGATATGGTGCCATGAGCACATAAATCCAAGGCTAAGGTATGGTGTAGGAATGTATTAAAGTAGCCACCCAAGGATGTGGACTACATAATGTGAAGATGTGGAGCAAGGACATCCACTAGGAGAGATGTGGATCAGAGGATCCCACAAGTGTTGACTATTCTAAAGGCTCTCTCTATATGAGAAGCCTTCTTTTATTGTTGAATACATATTTTGCAATAGATCTAGTGTTAACTACCTTATGTCTCTCTCATGGTGTTTCGATCCTCATTGATCTCTCACTTTGATAGGTTATATATTGCATGGTGTTCCAACCATCGGGTTGCTTTAGGACAATCACATTAAGTCCAATCCATCTGGATTTACACTACTACACACGGATCCTATTGCGACGTTTACGTACCGATGTTTAGCGCCCACTTAGCGCTAATCGTCGGTATAAAAAGCGGGTTTCGTAAATCGTCGCTATATAGCGACTATTGCTGAAAGTCGCTATATAGCGACTTTTTCTATAGCGACTTTTTAGAAAAAGTCGCTATATAGCGACACTGAGACAAAATATTATAGCGACATTTTTACAGAGAGGTTTTTTTTTTTTAATAGGACTTAAAAGTTAGTTTTTTCCAATGACAAATTTTTTTAAATTTTCATACATGTTTGAACTCATAGAGAATAAAAAAATGAGAGCATGTACATCAAGCCTTTGAAGCTCATATATTCATAAAAGAGAGGACTTCCTCTCAACTCAATGGAAAATTTTTCCATTTGGTTCCCACACTCTTCTCCATGATGTCCATCTTCTCTCCCACTCCCCAACATGTGGTATCAGAGCCTCCTTGAGCCCCTAGCCCATTCTAGCTTCAATATGCCACCTCATCATCTTCTTCTCCACCCTCCACCTTCTTCTTCATTTCTTCCCTCTTTCTCTCTAGATTTTTCTTAGCTCTATTCTCCTCCATTATGTGACCATTCCCAAAACCCTCTTAGTTGAAGTATCCTCTACTTGGGGTGCACCTTTGACACCAAGCATTCTCTGAAATTTTGCCTCGTTTTCCCGTGCCGGCATGTTCTCTCCTCACCGATCTTTCATGCAATTCTACCCACAAACACAAGCATTCATTAATTCCTGTGAGCCACGGGTGGGAAACACTATGAGCTTGCTCCTGATGAAATTTGAGCTCAAATGCTTGTTGGAGTGAGGAGAAACAAGCAAAAGACCATGCGGAGAACCTGGAGCTATTATCATGAGCAATTCTATGCATTTTTTGGGCAATCCTCCTAAGTGTACAATCTCTAGTATAAGGTCTTCAAATGGGCATTAAAATCCCTCTCAGATATCCTTCATAGAGCTTGAATCAAGCCCTCCAAATTACTCTATTTTTTACTCTATAGTTTTGGGCAGTTTTGATTGTTGAATGCTTAATGCAAGCTTAGGGATGATTCATTGATAGCATATTCTCAGTTAATGCTAGAGTTTTGGTTCAAATACTCTCTTATAGTATTTTATTCCATTGTGAGTATCTTCTTTGATTTGAAGATGATACTCATGCACTATGTTTATTGACGAGCATTTGAGTGGTAACCATGACTAGCTCTTGTGTTCTTCCAATGAGCAATGTGTGAAGAAATCCAAGTTAGCAAGAAGGGAAAAGATCAAGGTAAAGAAAACTCCTTTCAAGAAACTTTGGGAAAAGCCTACTGGATATTTCTATGCCAAGAATTTGGGATTTTTTGAGTATATAGCAAATAACTTGCATTTGAGGGAGACTTCTTTGTTTAGAAAGATTAATCATTTGTAAGAGAGTAGACATTGCATGATTATAAAGGTAAGACCATCTGAATGGCTACCTTTGAGATAGATAAGTTCACTGGCCAACGTTTTCACACTTGGCAAATGAAAATAAAATTCTTATTTATGAAAGAGAATTTGTGGGACTTGATCAAGCCAGGGAACCAATCATCTCAAGAAGGAGAATCTACCACAACCAAAGGTGAAGGGAAGGCAAGTGACTCTTCTTCCACTACACTTGCCAATGCTAAAAAGGCTAGAAAAGGCTTATGCACTCATTGCTTTAAGACTGGGTAATGATTATGTGCATCACATTTCTGATTTGGAATCCCCTTCTGAAGCCTAGCATAAGTTAGATGTGTTATTTGGTGCTAGCTCTCATACTTCTAAGTTGAATTTCAAAATTAAGTTCTTTGAAATTAAGATGGATGGAGAGAATGTTGCATGTTAATACTTTGAGGAGCCTTATGACACAATTGGCCTCAATCAACCCTCCAGTTATTGAAGATGATGCTATGGCTGTGCTCATGAAGTGTATGCCTCAAGACTATGATTATGTTGTGACTACCTTGAAGAATCTTCCCCAACCCACACTGGACTTGTAGTAAAGTTTACATCAAAGAGCAAGTACAAGAAATGCAAGCATTGTGGAAAGACCAATCATCTTGAAAAAGATTGCTACACGATCTATCCTTGCACTTATTGTGGCAAGAACAATCATTTAGAGAAGTTTTGCAATGAGAAGAAGAAAAACATGGCAAATCTGGTTGAAGAGAGAACTCCATCAACAAATGAATAATCAAACTTTGTGGTAGGATATAAAGACTTTGCCTTTTGAACACTTTGTCTTTTGAGCTTTATTTATCATCACTTGGTCAATTTTTGGGATTCTCTGCCTGAAGTAGTACTTCAAAAATAATGTTATGGTTTTGTCCTCTTAGTCTTTGTAAATCACCTCTGGTCACCATATGATGTAGGTCATGTGATATGTGTTTGCCCCCATGGTACCTCTTGTAGACATGAGAAACTAGGTCCACACAAAGGCCTGAGATTAATCCTTGTACATGCAAGGGAGATAACCATTTTGGGGGGGTCTATCCCATTTTTGTAAACCTCGAACCTTGGGCACCTTTGCTAGCATGAGATCCTAGCCATAGATTTATCCTTGACCACCATGAGATGGCTTGTGAAACTATGTGACTAGATGTATCCTTGACATAGCAAGAGATAAACCCTTGAGGGGGGGTATGTTGGGATATGTGTGATCAAGGGCTTGCTAGGTACATGTGTGCATCCACTAGCAATCATATGGTTGTGTGTTTGTGTGTGTTACAAATAGTGAATCATAAAAAATGACAACAAATCATGCAAACGACAACACAAGTCCTTTTTTGAAAAAAAAAAGTACCTTTTTCCAAACTATGGAGACAAAATACACAATTTTATGTCAAATATCTTTTAAAAATAGCTACTTTTATGGAAAAAACATTACTTACATCTTACTTTAAAACCTAGAAACGTCCAATATTATGAATTGGAAAGAGTGTTCTAACCAATAATTTGGAAAACATGACAAATTATAAAGGAGAAGTAACTATTTTATTCAACTAGAAAAGTCCTTGGACCTTTTTCTTTAATATATCAATTATTTTTCGTGCTTAATTGTCCAAATTTTTATCGCTCAAAACCATACTCAAGAATTTCTATAGCTTGCAATTTAAAGATTTCTACACATTAATGAATTCCACTTTTATCCCTTTTCAAGCATATTTTTTCATCAACTTTCTCTTGAGCAGTTTTGTTAAAAGAGTTTTATACCAATTACTTCCATAGAAGTAACAACATTGCCTTCAAGTATAAGTTTTGTACCAATCTATGTTTTCAAACTCCATGTTGTATGTAATGTGCTATCCATAAACCTATAGGAATGCACTTTCTTAAAAAAACTCTTTCTTTTTATAAGGTGTTAATCAAATTCTTGAATTTAAGATTACTTACATATTAGCATAGGTAGTTATATGGAGTTCATGGCCATAGAAGAGGTTTGTTGAATGTAAAGATATTTTTAGATTTAAAAATTAACTAAAGACACATATCATCTTACATTATTTGGATCAAATAATTAAATTTTGATCTAAATAGTGACGATTTTAAGTTTATCAATTTACTTTATTTCAATCCAAGCCGTTGTGACTTGAACTTGGATTTTGGAATTCGAAATTGGGTGACGGATTGAAATTTTTGTTGAGGGAGTGAAATTTTCGTCCAAAAAATTTTTGAGGGAGTGAAATTTTTGGAAAAAAAAAGGGGGCAACAAAGCGTTTCAAAATGCATCAAATCTTGCTTTCATACAATGAAACCTTCAGCTCCAAAGTTTCTCGCTGATGGGAATGATGATAGCCACCACCACCGAGGAGTAATTCCCACAAAAGTAAATCATGAAGCCTAATCACGTCTAATCCCTCATTACCATGCACTCTAGTACTCTCCTGAGCATGCAAGCCCGATGACTAGTAATTTACTACACTCATAGTAATCATGCATGCAAGCTCGGTGGCGGTAACTGGAAGGTGAGTAATTGCAGGCCACTGCAGTGGCTCGTAATTAACTGCCAGCCCGGTGGGTCTTATCCGCCACCATAGACATGCCTAGGAATCTTAGATGCCAGCACCTCTAATCACTCATTACCATGCAAGTCAGTACTACCACCTTGAATTAATCAAAATTCAAGCCAACCACAGTGGTGGCTCTCAGTTCACCTTGACAGTGTAGTCGGGCTAGAACCACTGCGGTGGCTCTGACCTTGACAATGTAGTTGGACTACAAACTGCTATTCCATTCCCTTAACCGTTTTATCTTCTATCCCTCTCGATCGTTTTGTTCTCCCTCGCAATTGGACTGCAAAATCAAGCCTCCACTATTCCATTTCCTTCATTATTTCATCTTCTATCCCTCTCGACCATTTCTTTTTCCCTTGCAATCAGACTTCAAACTCAAACTCAAGCCTCCACTATTCCATTTCCTTCATTGTTTCATCTTCTATCTGTCTTGACCATTTATATCACCTTGCACTCTTTTTGCAACTTCTATCCCCTCTTGTAATAGACCCTACATAGTCTGGGAGCTCCTTACACAATCTTTCCTCCTCCTTTGTAGCACAGTGCAAGAGCCCCTCCTCCCCTGATCTTGAAATTGTGACATATGGGAGCTCCTCTCTCTCTCTTCAAAATCCCAATTTGGATGCTCTCCAAAACTTCACTAGGTTGGTACAGAAGGTGAATGTGAAGGAGGGGAAACTAGTTTGTCAAGGTCAGAAGATTACCATCAATGAAAGTGATTGAAAATGCTCTAGGAATTTTTGGAGGCAGTTTGCAAGCAAACTTTTTTGAGATCAGTGGAAGAGACAGGATATTCTAGATGTATACCCCAATGCTCATAGTAGTAAAGATGGTGGAGTCAAGATTTTGAGCTTGCCAACAGACCTCCAAGATGTGCTGAAGAAGACCATTAACTTCTTTCTTGATACAAGAGGAACTTGCAAGTTCTGGCAGGTTCAAGTAGCAATAGAGCAACTAAAAGGATGTGATGTATCTTTCTCAAGGGTAATCTCCAAGAGTGTGGTGTTAACCAACCCGAAGAATTGCATGGATGAAAATCCCCAACTATCATCTCCGTCTTTTGGAGTTGCAATGCACCTAATGGCATCTACCTTCAAAGGGATTTTTTGAGCAATATGATAAGTAGATGTCTCAAAAGGTGACTTTTCTACAAGAGAAAGCCACCGATGTAGCAAAGGTAGTGCAACTTGAGAAAAGTCTCAGGGAAGATGCAGAAGCTAAGGTAGAGGAGGCACAAGCAAGGGCCTTGGAGGCACAAGAGCAAGCTGAGATCAGTACAAAAATGGTCGACATGAAAAGGCTTAGAAGAGAAGAAGCATAGAAGCGGGGACATGTTAGACAAGGAGCTAGAAAATATGTGAAAGGAGCTTGAAGATCAGAGAGCCAAAAAGGAGGGTTTTAACAAATGGCTCTGCAACATCAAGGATGCATTGAACATTGAAAAAGTCTAGATGATAAAGGAGCTGAAAAGGGAGAATGTAGAAACCAGAAAGGTGATGCAAGAACTGTGAGAGAGCTTCAAGGCCAGAAAGGGTGGGGCAAAGAGAAGTCGGGGTGGAGAAGACAATGAGGCAACTCTCCAGGCCAAGAAGGGTGCAAAGAGCAACCACAGTGGAGCAAGTTGCAGCAGCCATGGTGGAGCAATTTGTAGCAGACACGGTGAGGGTTGTTTTTTTCGAAACACTGTTGGAAGTATAAAGAGTAAGGTACAACACCTTGTAAAAAGATTATGATAGGGCTGTGCATGAGCTTGCAGTGGCTTTCGACAGCTATGAAAAGAAGCCCGTCGTCTTGAGAGATTTCCAAACTAGAGTGGAAGTCTTGAAAACAGTTATGAAGATGTTTTTGAGCAATTTAAGCAGTTTCAATAGATGCTAAGGGATTCAAATGAAGCTGTTGCACAAAGTGAGCAAAAAGTGGAAGAGATGAAGAAGAACATCCACCGCAACCTTAGGATGAGGGAGGAAGGAATCAAGAAGCAAATTCATCATATACAGAGCAAGAATGTAGTATTGATGGTCACAATAGTTAAATTGGATGCCTTTCCTACTATGCAACAGGATCCAAAATGCATGGACTGCCATACCCCCATCATAGATGACTGATGTATCTAATGGCATGTGTAATACCACCCTATGCACGTTTTTTTTTTGGGCATTTGTGCGTACAAAATCACTATGTAGAGAATGCCATTTGCCATTGCCCAAGTCATGGATAAATCAAATGTGCCTGCTTGCTACATTTATGTATGATGAGAAAGTAGATGCTACAGCTACCATTTGGGCAAAAGATACAAAAGATAAGGAGCTCAAATTGAAGAAGGCCACGACTGAGCTTGACTGCGAGTAAAAAGAGCCTGAAGGGAGGAACCAGCCCCCTTTAGGAAAGGAGTAAGAAGGGCCGAGCCTGCAACCAGGAAGCTCAAATCAAGGAAAGAGGAAGCGGCATGAACGGAGGGGCCAAGGCCCTTGTAGGAAGGAACCAGCCCCATTCTAGAAACACAAAAGGTATGCTTTTCTAAAGTAAACATCAACATGTGACATATTATCAGTATTAACTCTATTTTTACCATCCCTTTAAAGATAGGCTATGGAACACCATGGATAAGGTAAATTGGCATTGTACTATCATGGGGATGGTATATGTGTGTGATGAGAAATATGAATGACTTTAACAGATCTTTGTCTTGTTGCCTTTGATGTATATAAAGATAATGGAACAACTACCTTAACAAAAGGGGCATGTTAGGAAAGACAAATACAATTTCCACATGGGACCATAATCCCAGATTGTGACAATTATAGTTTTCATGAATATTGGTTAATTAGCCATTTCACTTGAGAAATGTTACTCTTAGAAAGGGGCAAGGAGGGTCGAGCATGCAATTAAGGAGCTCAATAAGGAATCCTTGAGATGTAATCTGAAGGAAAGGAGTCTTTGAGATGTAATCTATGTAATCTATTGAATTGTTAATCTTCTCCAGAGTTTACTTGGGCAATGTTTTCTTAGCTATGTGACTAGATAGTGTCCTTTGATCCATGCCAAGGACCATAATGTGAGACAAAAAATTTCAATTTGATAAAGTAATGTGAGACCAAAGGTTTTGATTAGATCACTAATGTGAGACTAAAAGATTTCGATTAGTCAACTAATGTGAGATGAAAGATTTCGAGTAGACAACTAATGTGAGATGAAAGATTTCGATTAGACAACTAACATGAGACTGAAGAATGAGAAGGTCGGGCTCAATGAACTCAAAGATTTTGATTACCAAACTAACATGAGACTGAAGATTGAGAAGGTCGGGCTCAATGATCTCTCTCCCTATTTAAGTGTAGAGCAAACACAACTAAGAGCCCATTATGAAACCTATCCCCAAAACTATGTACACCGATCCAAACTCTGTACACTGATCCACCTACTACCAATCCACTAACAACGATTATATGGCATACCCAAAAAACTTTGGAATTCTTTTGTTCTATCTGAAAATGATGTTGGATGACATCCTTGCAAAAATAGACCCGGAGAAGGAGTAAAATAGCTACAAGGAGGACATGCTTCAGTGGTGGGTGTATTAATTGGAGTCGACAAAGATGGTGAATATTAATTTCCCTAGCTATTGTTTTTCTTGCTCCTTTAAGGTACTTCTCAAGCTCATGATGTAGGTTTCTTTTGGCAGGACATGATAAAGGCATGAAGATGTATAGAATGCAAAGACCAAGATGAAGAGGACCCCTAGCAAAAGGAGGAGTTACTATGGGTGTACAAGTTGGCAAATTCAAGCAAGCAGTGTGTAATCCTAGTGTGTGAAGAGGTCTATCATTGTGCATCATACTGGCCTAAAGAGCTAGGAGATGCTTGCTATAGTGAGGCTGATAAAATAGTTGGAAGTCTGGAATTTCCTTGAGCCACAAAATGTCATTGTATTTTGAAAAAATAAAAATCTTGTAGACATTTCTTGGACTTGTGGACTTTCTCATGGTGCTCGTAATACATGATTTTTTATCGACCTACTTCCATGTTAGTACTTTAATATTTTAAGTAGCCCAGTGGCTGAAATCTTACGGTTAACAATAACTAGTTTAAAGGGCATTGTTTTAGTAGAGCATTCTGCAACAAATTTTAGGATAGCACGACAGTAGTATAGGGATAGCACGGTAGCAGTGAAGGATTAGTTATCGCTAGCACATTGGTTGGTTGCACTAGGATATTAACAGCCACCAGTGTGGTGGTTTTCTTCTATTATTAAAGATGAATGGATTTGTAGGATGTGTGGATTCGTTATGGGAAGCCAGCATGGTGGTTGTTGGGATATACTAAGAACAAGCATGGGAAGAAGATGGTTAATGAAATGATAAACAGTCTAAAGGGGACTATTTTAGTATACCACTATGCAACAAATTTTAGGATATCATGGCAGTAGTGTATGGATAGCACGGTAGTAGTGCAGGATAAGTTATCGCCAATGTGGTGGTTGGTTGCACTAGGATATTAACAGCCACCAATGCGGTGGTTTTCTTCTATTATTACAAGATGAATGGATTTGTAGGATGTGTGGATTCATTATGGAAAACCAGTGCGGTGGTTGTTGGGATATACAAAAAGCAAGCATGGGATTTATCGTTTGGGATTTACAAAAATAATTTAATAAAATCAGCACGGTGGTTGTTCGGGATATACTAAAAAGAAGCATGGTCTCAAATACGAATTCCATTTTCTAGGACAAAAGGACATTTTTTCCTTGCAATGAGACTAGATACATTTTCTTAGTACTATCTCAATCGTCCTCGTCCATCACTCCAAGACACCCCAAGATGTGCTCATATGTGTCTAAATACAATTTGAAGACACTCTTGTCCTTCTTTCATTGTGACACAGGTTGCATTTGGAACTTAATAACTCTTACTAGATGAGAGTACACACATGTTGGCCACGATCAGCCCAAAATAGACCCAGAGAACCTAGCTAGTGAGGCAATCAAAGAATAGAAGACAACTTACCCGAAAGAAGACAATGGCAAACCAAAGTCTATGCAAGGTCACATCAAGGTGTGTGCAGGTTGTAGGGCAGGGTTAGGTTGTAGGTACTTAATCTTCCAAGATTTGATGGGCGAGAGGTGTGAAAATTCAAAATTCGTGGGATTAGCGAAATCTTAGGTGCCGATTTTCCCCCCTCCGGCGATACACGTCAGTGTTGAGAGATCATGCTCAACATCATGTGATCATATGTGCATAGCACTAACACTTATAGAGTGCTATAAAGGAAAGGGTTAGATGCCCTAACCCTAATACTAAATGGGTTTGTAGATATTCTACATTTTCAACTAAATCTAGTGTACAATTAGTCATTTGTGGTGTGCTCTCTAGTTATACCCTCTCTCCTCATCTCCACTCTTCTCCTCTCCCCTCTTCATATTTTGTCATGGTTTTGCCCTCTGCTGAGGCACCAACCTTGTGAGAGAGATTGAGAGATTGAGTGTTGCCATTATTTCATTCCGTTGATGAAAGATTTTCGTTCATCGGAAGAAAATTTCCATCATCCATTTCTATTCATTTGAGTGAGAGTGATAGGAAGTGTTCTTAGTATTCTGTTTTGTAGTATTCTGAGAGAGTTTTTTGTGAAAAAGAGTCTTTAGAGCTTCGACTGCTTAGAGAGAGCCTATCCCACCTAGCTCAAACTCTTGTGTGAGAGAAAGAGTTTTGAAGAAGACTCAACTTTTGCATCCACAAGCTTGAGTAAGGATCAACGACCTTCACAAGCTTAAGGGCAATACAGTGCTATAGAGAGTTTCTTCTCCTTGCTTTAGACTGGAATCTAAAAGCTACTCCATGACCAAGTCTACTGCCTTAACCAATCTGCTCCAAAGTGACACAAAGACAAGAATGGGGACTTGTTCCTATACCACAACAGACAAGATGTCTTTTTGCCATTGTCAATGAACTTCCTCTTCTTAGCTGCTTCTCCATCGAAGTCTACAGTCTACAAGAGTCTTCATTCTACTAATCTACAACAGCCATCAACAATCTTCATAGCAGCTCCTCCACAAGCCTCAGGATTCTCTAACGCAAAGACTCCACGACTACAACCCGAACTGTGCCTCCAACAAGCAATCTCTAAAGATCATCCTTCTCTAAGATTTCCCGCAAAATCCTGCTCCAAGCAATGAGCAGTGTTTCACATGACGCGTGCATGTATCAAAGCTCCAAACAATTCTTATCTCTCTAGCTCCCACCACAACGAACAACCGCTCCATCAGCTATGCCACCACAACCTTGACTCTAATAGCCTTACCTCTCTTACGTGCTACCCCATAGCCTCAACAGCTCATAGCGCCTCTCCTATGCTAAACAAATTTTGCAACACCAGCGAACATCCATCAACACAAATCCACTCCAACGACCGGCCTCCCAAGCAATGCCCTACATAGCAAACTAGATGACTTCACGGCATTCCCAATGCTTGCCTGTCTGTGCCCAAGCTCTCATCAATGGATGGGTTTCCAACCATGCACGTAGTTGTCCAAAGGTCTCTCCATCCTACAATGAAGAACAACCGTCTCTCCAACAAGGTTGCCAACGATGAAACCTCGGCTCCAACATAGAATCTTCAAAAATTTCGTAAGCATCCTTCCAGATTCCGTCAATTGGCCTTATCCCTAGGGTCACCACTCACCCTAGGAGTGGTTTGCAAGTTGACATGTGGCAGATTATTTGCCACGCCAGCCCCATCTACCACGTCACTCCCTAGGTGGCACCTTATCCTAATGTATCAACAAGGTAAGTCCCTCTACCACATCAGCATCCACGTGGCATATGCCACATCATCTACCATGGTGGCAGCCATGTCATCTTTGACTAGTCAGCATCCATGTCCACACACGCCATGTCATCCAACTAGCTCAACTGCCACATCATCTTGCCACCTTAGCAGTGCCATGTGGCATTGACCCCTATAGGCACAATTACCTCTCCATAGGCACAGTCTTCCCACAGCATCTGCACACAACTGCCACATCACCATTGCATGTGATTCACAGTGCCACATCATCACTGAGCACATTTTCACCCTTTTTGCCCCTCCACATAGATCAAGTCATATCTCTTGATGCAGGAGGAATTTGAGGGTGCTACAAAAAGTTGAAACGATCAATTTTTTATGCTCTACACATTCGTCACATCAAGTGCACATTTTGGCACAAGTATCACTCACTTTTGAGCCTCGCTGACAAATCCACTTCCTACATGCACATCAGCTTCTACATCGATGCATCTGACCCAGCACATAAAAAGAACCAAAGAAAAGAAATTATTTGATGTTCTTTCATTGATTGACAGTTGGTGTAGATCTAGATTAGAGTAGACTAGATCAACATAGAGGAGACTCTTTGAATTTCTTCAAGTTGCCAATCTAAGCCATGCCCCAAATTCTCAACTAGTTTCTCAGTTCCTACTCTCACATACGGTTTCACATCATCAAATTACCTGAAACCTAATGTTCATCAGCTCAATGAGTAGACTTCAGAGTGTTCAGAGGCATTGCCGATTGTTTAATGGGCAGATAGGGCAGATAGCACATGATTCTATTTCACACACATATGCCATCATTGTAAAGCCTATTTGGCTATTTCACGGCATTGTGCACATCATTTCAGCCTTGTAAAGCGTCTTGGCTATTCCTGGCTGTTGAGATATCGAGCTCCACTCATGATATGCCAGGGTGACCGTTGTGCATTTATGTCACCGACTTGTTAGCTGCAGATGCGGTTGGTACACCGCCCATGAATAATAGCTGGATGATAGCTATCCTTATGTACTCTAGTTAGTGGCTCAATTAGTATGCCACCTTAGTTAGCTGAGTTTGGTTTGAGACTCACATATAGGGTTCACCTATTCCTTTTGTACTTAGAGAGTTCTTTTGTCTTTCACAAGTAAGAAGAGGAAAACTATTTTCAGCCTCCACCTTTGTGTGTATTCCCCCATTGTGTATGTGAGAAAGCTGCAAGTGAGACTCCTTCCTTCTCTCCCACTCTCTTCACATGGTATCAGAGCCAAGTTTGTGGTAAGGAGGTCAAGAAAGAAAACCAAGTTCACGGTGTCTTGGTAAGAGGATCAGTGTTGCTTTCCTTTTTCGAGTTTGGGAGCAAATCTTTGCACGTAGCACGGCCAAAAAGTGCAAGAGTGCATTGTCTTAGATTGGGATGCCCTTCACGGTGTGGCGAGAGGGCAATATATTCGAGGCCATTTCGGGGCCCGTTTTGGTGGTGAAAGTTTTCAGCAAGCACTCAAGAAAGTGCTCTGTTTTTGCTGTGCGACCATTGTTCTGCAGGTCAATGAAAAGTTGCCGCAAAAAATGCATCATATGTGCAGAGATATTGGGAGTGATAGAATCATACTTATTGCCTGTTGATGCAAAATCATCACTAGGAAGTGATTTTGTGGTCAAATACCACTTTCATCAGTTTTGCAGATTTGCCCTTGTGAGGCAAAAGTTGTGTTTTTTGCAGTGACGGAATATTTTTTGTTATCTTTTGTAATGGTGTCTGATGCTCTTTCATAGATAGTCATTGAAAAGCTTGACAAGAACAACTTCCAAGCATGGAAGTTTAGAATGACAAATTTCCTTAAGGGAAAAGGCTATTGGGAGTTCATTAATGGAGCTGAACAAGAACCAGTTATTCCTAATGTTCCCAATCAACAGGAGTTGCAGGCATTTAAAGGCTGGCATGAGAAATCCAGAAAAGTTATGTACTAGCTCTCTATTAGTATTTCAGATTCTATGATTGTGCAAATTCAGGATGCAAGCACACAAAACGAGGCATGGGATACTTTGAGAAAAATGTATAGCACAAATACACAAGCTAGGAAAATGCAGCTCAAGTAGGAGTTGCATAATGTGCAGAGAGAAAATATGAGCATCAATGACTACCACATGAAGGTGAAGAAGATTGCAGATGCACTTGCTTCTATTGGGTCGCCAGTGGAAGATGATGATTTAGTTTCTCTGACCTTGAATGGTCTAGGATAGGATTATGCAGAATTCCAGACATCCATTGCCGTCTGTGAGAATTTTCCTAATTTTGAGGAGTTGATTGCTCTTCTAATTTCTTAAGAGCAGAGAAATGGTGGTGCATCTTCTTCAGGAGGAACTTCAAAAGAAGCTATCTTCTACTCAAATGCTGGAAGAGATAGAGGCAGAGGTAGAGCAGGCCGATTTGGAGGCTGTGGCAAAAATCAGAATATGCAGCAAATTCAAGAAAACCAGTCGTATGGAGGAGGACATGGTAACTTTAGAGGCAGGGGGAGCCAAGGAGGTCGTGGTGGATGGCAGAGAGGCCAAAATGCAAACAGCAATGTTGAATGCTACTACCGTGGTAAAATGGGTCATATGGTTAAAGACTGCTATAAAAAGCAAAATGACATCATGACTAGAAAATTGCAGCAAGACAATTATGCATCCTCTAGTAGATAGGGTGATGACAGAAATGAGCATCTGTTTATGGTGTAGCACATGACCAATTCTGTGACAAGTGCAGAAGAAAGCAATGATTTGTGGTACGTTGACTCAGATGCATCAAACCACATGATAGGTCATGCAGAATGGATGTAGGATGTAAGGAAAATGGAAAGACCAGGATTTGTGGAGACTGGTGATGATACTGCACATCCTATTGTGCAGATTGGTAAAATTCCTTTGTCTATGTAGGATGGAAAAAAGAAATACCTGTCTGATGTATTTCATGTCCCGAATATCACTAAGAACCTGATTTCTATTGGTCAAATGGTTGAGCAAGGCTTGCAGGTCAGATTGAATCCTTATGGATGCTTTGTTGAGGATATGAAAAAAAAATGTTGCTTGATAGCAAAAGGGAAGAAGAAGGGCAGGATGTTTACATTGGATGTGGACATGCCTGAAATGAGTGCAGCAACGTTTGCACATGGGATTGGTGTAGTTGTAGATATTGATATCTGGCATAAACACATTGGTCATTTTAATGTACAGTGACTTAAATTAATGCAGGCCCAAAATATTATTGTAGGATTGCCTAAGTTCAAGGTTGCAGAAATGCATAAGGTATGTGAAGCCTATCAATTTGGAAAATAGGCAAGGAAACCATTTCCTAGACATGTTCAAGAGAGTAAGAGGCCATTGGAATTAATCTACTCTGATGTGTGGACTACTAAAGTTGCATCTATTGGAGGCTGTCATTATTTTGTCACTTTTATTGATGACTACAATAGAAAAGTTTGGGTGTATTTTATGAAAAAGAAAAGTAAAGTGTTTGGGCATTTCAAAGCTTTTAAAGCTATGGTTGAAAAAGAAATAGGCCTGCAAATAAAATGCCTAAGGTCAGATGGAGGGGGAGAGTACCTCTCAAATGAGTTTGCAAGTTTCCTATAGGAGCATGGCATAAAGCAACAATATTCATGTAGTCATACCCCACAGCAAAATGGACTTGGAGAAAGGAAAAACAGGCATATTGGAGATGTATCCCATGCCATGCTTAACAAAAAAGGCCTGCCATATTATTATTGGGCTGAAGCAGTTGCTATAGTAGTCTACATAATGAACAGGACTCCCACTACAGCAATACATGGCATGACGCCAGAGGAGAGGTATACTAGTAGGACACCAAATATTTCTTATTTGAAAGTTTTTGGATGCATTGCCTATGTTCATGTGCCAGATGAGTTGAGATCCAAGTTGGATCCAAAAGTTGATAAGTGCATCTTTATTGGTTATTCTCTGCATGAAAAAGGGTATAGATGCTATAACCCTTCTACTCGTAAGTTTACAGTGAGCAGAGATGTTGTTTTTGATGAGATGAGCAGCTGGTATAAACCAATAAATGTGGTTGATGATGTAGATGCACAAAATGGTAATGCTGCACAGAATTCACAGCAGTAATCACAAAATATTAGTGGACCTATAATGTCCTCTAGCAGTGGTTCACATACTTCACCATGGACAGGTAGATTGAGATCAAGAGGATCTCCTCAAAGCAATGCAGATAGTGGTATGCAAGTATCTATGCAAGTATCACGAAAAGGAAAAGAGAAAGTAGATCAGCCCATGGTTGATGTGAATGCAAGTCATTCTTATGTGGATGGTGAATCCAGTGGCTCAGAACAAAGCCTTGATGATGAGTTGGGTATTCCTTCTATTGTTACACCTAGAGTAAGAAAGACAAGGGATGTTTTGAGAGCACCTAGTAGTGAGCCTATTTTGCACAGGTCTACCAAAGGTAGGATCCTGTGGATAGGCTGAAATATGATGGATTTACAACCATTCACTATGCCTATATGGTCAAAGTGATACATGAACCAAAACCCACCTCTTTTGAGCAAACCATGGTAAAAGAAAAATGGGAGAAAGCCATGGATGAAGAAATGGATGCCTTGGAAGCAAATGCTACATGGGAATTGGTGCCTTTGCCTAAAGACAAGAATACAATTGGCTGCAAGTGGGTTTATAAGGTGAAGCATAATGCAGATGATTCTGTGAACAGATACAAGGAAATATTAGTGGTCAAGGGGTATGCACAAACATATGGCATTGATTATGAAGAAACATTCAGTCTGGTTGCAAGGATGGCAACCGTAAGAGCAGTCATTGCTATGGCTGCATCAAAGGGATGGTCTTTACATCCTTCATGTGAAAATGCTATTGAAGAAAAAGTTTGAGATGAAGGATTTGGGAGAGCTACGTTACTTCTTGCGCATTGAGGTGATTAGATCCACAAGTGGGATATGGCTCTTGCAGAGGCAGTATGGATTGGACATGCTATCCAAATATGGGATGACAGGCTATAATCCTATTTTAGTTCCTTTAGAGTAGAATGTGAAGTTGAGGGGAGATGCAGGTGAGCTTCTAGAAGACCCTACTATGAACAGACGCATAGTAGGAAGTTTGATTTATATGACTATTACCATGCCAGATTTGAGCTATGCTGTTGGGTTGGTAAGTCAGTTTATGCAGGCTCCAAGGAAACCACATTTGGATGCGGCTAGACGCATACCGAGGTAAGTGAAGTCCACATTGCAGTATGGATATTTTATGAGACTGGGGTTCAGATACAGTTGCATGGATACACTGATGCTGATTGGGCTGGTAGTATTTCTGATAGATGATCTACAAGTGGATATATGTTCTCTTTTGGGAGTGCTACAGTCACTTGGAGCAGCAAGAAACAGCCTACAGTTGCCTTTGTCGAGCACAAAGGCTGATTACAGGGGTGCACCAATGGCTGCATGTGAGGTAGCTTGGTTGCATAAGATACTTTATGATATGCATTAGTCTACAGATGGGCCAGTTGTCATTTATTGTGACAACATGAGCAGTATACACTTGGCAAATAACCAAGTCTATCATGCTAGAACAAAGCACATTGAGGTGCATTATCACTATGTGCGGGAGAAGGTTCTAGTAGGCTTTATTGATCTAGTTCATGTCAGCACAGAGGATCAGGTAGCTGACATATTCACGAAGGTATTGGGCACAGAGAAGCTGCACAAGTTCAGAGACCTGCTTGGTGTGCAAGAATTGGGATTGAGCTTGAGGGGAAGTGTTGAGATGTCGAGCTCCACTCATGATATGCAAGGGTAACCATTGTGCATTTATGTCACCGACTTGTTAGCTGCAGATGCAGTTGGTACAACGCCCATGAATAATAGCTGGATGACAACTATCCTTATGTACTCTAGTTAGTGGCTCAGTTAGTCTGCCACCTTAGTTAGCTGAGTTTGGTTTGAGACCCACATATAGGGTTCACCTATTCCTTTTGTACTTAGAGAGTTCTTTTGGCTTTCACAACTAAGAAGAGGAAAACTATTTTCAGCCTCCACCTTTGTGTGTATTCCACCATTGTGTATGTGAGAAAGCTGCAAGTGAGACTCCTTCCTTCTCTCCCACTCTCTTCACACTGGCATCATTTGCCACAAGCCTTGTAATTTAGATCGGATTATATATTATAGTTCTACCTTCACCGATAGTTCAGTTTTCACTTGCTATAGTCAGTGTTTTGTAGTTGTTTCGGACAGTGATTATCATGACACTTGGAGTACATTTCTTGCACCATGTCTATGACTAGAAAAACCTCAATCTGGAGGCATCTGCTAAGTTAGACAACTCCAATTATGGCACATGGAAATAACGAATGGAGACCATTCTTGTACTTCAAGACAAATGGGAGTATGTCAATGGATCTACACGACCATTGGAGGATCCAGCTAGTAGTAGCTCTTCTCCACCTACTATCACAACACCAATAGCAGAATCCACAGTAGGATCTCTAGTTACACAAATAGTTTCCACACCTATAGTAGATCTTGCAATTACCTGAGCATAGGCAGAATGGGATAAGAAAGATAAGTATGCATATCATCTGATCAAGTAGAATGTGCAAGATGTCTTGCTAGGACAGCTCAACACCGTCAAGACATCCAAAGAAGCATGGGATATGTTCGCAGCTCTCTACGAGCCCAAGAACACTTCCAAGATTCTCACAGTGAGAAACCAAATCAACTAGAGGTTCCACAACCCCTCAAAGATGTAGCACAAACTGCTAAACAAGATCGAATGCATTGGATGCTGACATAGAAATTTTTGAGGTGACAACAGGGGAAATTTTTGAGGGGTAAAAAGACTAAGTGCCATGTGGCACTATTCCATGCAAGCTTCTACGTGGATCTTCATAAGTAGCTATGTCTCGACCCTTCAAGTTCTTGTCAATCTCTCATTCTCGTCGGTGTGGAGCTCCTCCATGAGAGTTGGATCTCTTAACTATTGGTAGCTATGAGGAGGTCGCTAGGAGCTATGGCACGACATCTTGCTATCTCTTCTTGGGGCGGCTCAAAGATGTAGCACAAACTGCTAAACAAGATCGAATGCATTGGATGCTGACATAGAAATTTTTGAGGTGACAATAGGGGAGAATTCTCGACTCCAAGGTTAATGGAGGGGTAAAAAGACTAAGTGCCATGTGGCACTATTCCATGCAAGCTTCTACGTGGATCTTCATAAGTAGCTATGTCTCGACCCTTCAAGTTCTTGTCAATCTCTCATTCTCGTCAGTGTGGAGCTCCTCCATGAGAGTTGGATCTCTTAACTATTGGCAGCTATGAGGAGGTCGCTAGGAGCTATGGCACGACATCTTGCTATCTCTTCTTGGGGCGGCGGTACCATCTCTCCATCAAGCTAATAGATAAGCTTGTATCTAGAGGTTATGTGTGGCTTTTGTAGTAGTCATTTGTGCTCTTTGTGAGCTTATGAGTGTGTAAACATTTGTGGGTTGTTGCTTACAAGTTGTAAACCTCCACAACAAGCACAATAGTGAGAGGTCTCTAAGTATTTCTTGAGGAATAATAAAAGATTTTGACTCATATTGTACTTTCATTTTATGTGATCTATTTTGCATGCATAATCTTCTCTGTGCATCTAAAAGCCAACAAGTTTTTGTACAGAATATGGCAGAGGCTAGACACTATATTCAACGAGAAGCTAAAGATGAGGAAAGTGAGGATTGAAAAGAGGAGTTGTTGTATGCTTACAAGTTGGAAGAATACTCAAAGTAGGTTGTAAGGAGAGTCTGTCACAAGATTACAAATGCTAGTCTAGGTTACGAAGGGCCTGGGGATTTGAAGTCTGTTTTTTTCACGAAGCCAATGCGGTAGTAGGCACTTTGGATTTGGAGGACTTATGATCTCTTTAAAGGTGTAATAGAAAAAGAATGGAAATACACTTCTTATGTATTTTCTAACATTATAAACAATTACCTTAGTATTGTTACACCCTCTCTCTCTATGTGTGTGTGTGTGTGCGTGCGTGCATGTGTGTGTGTGTGTCCGATGACATATTTGAAGACATAATTTATCTATACAACAAAACGTGATTTGTAGCACTCGGAAATTACCAACCCCACAAATTGCATTCTTTTGTACACATTCTTCTCTTTCTTATTCCATGGCATGGATGACTCCTTGCATGGATTAGTCTAGATTCCATGCATATGGAAATGCTTAGATTTTTTAACTTTGTTCACTCTTGGAATGAAACCCATGTTTCTTTGTTACTGGAAAAATATCCTTCCCTAATAATTTATTCTCAGCTCCCACTAATCTAACCAATGCAACATATTAACCACAAATTCATATTTTGGTGCATAAAATTTTACTAGAGGGTGCACAGAGACATGATAATCATCTAAAGTACGCCTTGCCATTTGATTTGATATGTAACATCACCCTGTTTGGACTTGTAAATCAAAAGATACAAGTACATGAAAATGCCCTCTTTTGGGCCAAAACAAAGATACAAGGACATGAAAATGCCCTCTTTTGGGCCAAAACAGGGAGCGCGCTCCCTATTTTGGCCCAAAAGAGGGCATTTTCACATTCTTGTATTTTTGCAAGATGTCAACATATGATTTTTTTGGCACAAAAGATGAGTTTTTAACATCCCTACATCTTTTTATTGTCAAATATAAATGGCATAATGTTGCATATCAAATCAAATGACAAGGCATGATTTAGATCAATATCATGCCTTTTTGCACCATCTAAAAAAATTGTGTGCATCAGAATATGAATTTTGTGAGATTCTGTCTAATGTTTTTCACCAAGTTTAAAGCAAGGTTTCCCATAATGGGGAACGAGAAGACACTGTCTATTTTGGCAAAAGAAAAACCAAAATTTAACATCCTCTACCTTTTAATTGCACTCTGGGGATCACTCTTCATAAACCCATAGAGCATGTGCAAGCAAGCATGACAAAGGTACCCCCACCGGCGGTAATGAGAAACTGAAGAAATGAAGTGCATGTGCGACTCCACTACGGTGATTCCAAGAGAAGGGGAGAATGGAGGACCCAAAGTAATAATAGAATGACTTGTTATAAGGCATCATACCTTATGGATTACGAACTCATTACGAAATAATAGAAAGGTGAAATTGACATAGATTGGGGAAGAAAATTATTGTTTCGAAACACCACCGATTTATTTGTTCACAAGTTAGGCACAAAGTCATGAATCATCTCCACTAGGGATTGCCAAGCATTCGATAAAGGTGTCCTCCATTAAATGAACTAGGAGCAAGACTAAACTGATAATGGGTAGCATGAAGAGAGAGGAATTTCATTTTTCTTTAATTGTTTGGGGGGAAGCATCCCCCATGGTGTATTACTGCCTAATACACCATGGGGGATTCTTCCCCCCAAAATATTTCACAAAAAATGCCCTCGAAGGGGCTATGTGTGTGCAAGCGTGCATTTTGGCCACATAGGTGACAAAATATGAAGAGGGGAGAGGAGAAGAGTGGAGATGAGGAGAGAGGGCACAGCTAGAGAGCACACCACAAATGACTAACTGTACACTAGATTTAGTTGAAAAAATAGAATATATACAAACCCTTTTAGGGTTAGGGTTAGGGGATCCAACCCTTTCCTTTATAGCACTCTATAAGGTTAGTGCTATGCACATATGATCACGTGATGGCGCTATGCACACATGATCACATGATGTTGAGCGTGAACTCTCAACACCTTCCCTCAAGATCAACATCATGAAGTAGGCCTTCCCTCAAGATGATGATTCTGGGGAATCGAAGAAGGACTGAGCATTACATTCCATCACACCCCTTTAATGGGAATGTCCTTCCTCTGCATCAAACCAAGAGCTAGTCGGTGTTTCTCGAATAGCTCTTTACCGAGTGGTTTGGTAAAGATGTCTGCAACATTCTCTTTGCTATCACAATGCTGCAGTGTGATGTCACCAAGTAACACTCTTTCTCTGATGAAGTGCTCTCTGACATCAATGTGCTTTGTCCTGGAGTGATATACTGGATTTTTGGCCAATGCTTGAGCCGATTGATTATCACAATATATTGTTGTTGGCTTTGACTCATCAAAGTAATCTGTTTCTAACAATAGTCTTCTGAGCCATATAGCCTCACATGCACCTGTAGTGAGGGCTCTATATTCTGCTTCAGTCGAAGACAAAGAAACAGTTGGCTGTTTGTTTGACAACCATGATATAGCACCTTGACCAAGGAAAAATGCATATCCCTATGTCGATCTCCTGGTCTCATGATCTCCAGCATAGTCACTGTCACAGTATCCATGCAACCGTGGATGACTCCTTTGTATTCTATCCCAAACTGTCTTGTACCTCTGATGTATCTCAAGACTCTTTTGGCTGCATTATTCCAGTGAGACTGTTTTGGATTTGCCATAAACTGTGCTAGTGAGCTTACTGCATAACAAATATCTGGCCGTGTGATTGTCAGATATATAAGAGATCCAATGAGTTGCCTGTAGTATCTGTCATTGACTGTAGGCTTTTCTGAATCTTTAGTAAGTTTCAAACTCTGTTCCATGGGAGTGGCTGCAATCTTGCAATCTACCATATGAAACTTCTTCAGGAGACTGTCAACATACTTGAGCTGACTCATGAATGTGCTATCTGAATCTCTCCAGAACTCAATTCCAAGACAATAGTGCATAAGTCCAAGATCTTTCATGTCGAACTCTGCAGATAAGTCTTGTTTTAGTTTTCTGATGAAGCTATCCTTGCTTCCTGTCACAATCAGATCATCTACGTACAAAAGTGCAATAGTAATGTCGTTCCCTTGAACTTTGTAGTAGAGAGTATGATCTGCATTGGACTTCATGTATCCCAGATCAGCAAAATACTTGTCAATTCTGCTGTACCAACTTCTGGGTGCTTGTTTTAAGCCGTAGAGACTTTTCTTGAGATGGCAAACCTTGTTCTCCTTTTCTGGTTCAACATAACCGGCTGGTTGTTGCATGTAGACTTCCTCGTCTAGATAACCATTGAGAAATGCATTCTTGACATCGAGCTGATACACATTCCATTTACTGAGTGTCGCTAGTGATATCAAGAACCGTATGGAATCCATCTTTGCTACTGGAGCATAAGTCTCATCATAATCTTGGCCATATTGTTGTGCAAATCCTTTTGCAACTAATCTGGCTTTGTATCTCTGAATACTGCCATCTGGATTGTACTTCACTTTGTATACCCATTTGTTGGCTATGGCCTTCTTTCCTGGTGGAAGGTCGCATAATTCCCAAGTGTTATTTTTATACAAAGCATCCATTTCTTCATTCATAGCAGTTTGCCATTCTGGCTTGTCTACTGCGTCTTCGAAGTACACTGGCTCTTCTGTAGCCATGATGGTAGTCATAAGAGCATAGTTGGTGGTTTCCACCTGAATTGCTTTGCCTTTCTGAGCATATGTCAATCTGGCTGGTGGTCTGCTTTCCCTAGTAGACCGTCTGAGCTGCTGTGGCGCTGCTTGGGGTGTTGCTGGCAATTCTTGCTCTTCTTCATCAACCTGTTCTGTAGATGACTGTGAAGTCGATGCTTCTATCTCCTGTGTAGGTGAGGTTTTCCATTCTAATTCCTTATCGAAGATTACATCTCTGGAGATAATGACTTTGCGGTTGATGGGATCATACAATTTGTATGCTTTGCTTTCTTCACTGTAGCCAACCATGATGCATTTGCGTGACTTTGCATCCAATTTCCTGCGATGATCATCATGTATGTGGGCATATGCTATGCAACCAAATATGTGGAGATGCCCAATGCGTGGCTTGTGTCCAGTGAATGCTTCATAATGAATGCTTCATAAGGAGTCATACCTTGTATCGGTTCGGTAGGAAGCCGATTAAGTAAATAGTTAGCTGTAGCTATTGCTTCTGCCCAATACTGATTCGGAAGATGCTTTTCACTAAGCATTGCTCTAGCACTGTCTGCTAAAGTCCCATTCTTCCTTTCAGCTCTTGCATTTTACTGAGGAGTATCTGCACATGTGAATTGTCTTCGAATGCCGTGATTTTTGCAAAAGTTCATGAATGCTGAAGACATGTATTCACCTCCTCTGTCTGATCTCATGACCTTGATCTTTCTGCCTGTTTGGTTTTCTACCATGGCTTTGAATTCTTGAAATCTGGCAAACACTTCAGATTTCTCTTTCAAAAAGTAGACCCAACAATATCTACTGTAATTGTCGATGAAGGTCAAGTAATAAAGTGAACCATTGATGCTGCGGGTCTGGGCATAACCCCATACATCTATATGAATCAAATCAAGAATACCTCGTGCACGAGAGGTACTTCTGACAAAGTTGGTTCGCTTTTGTTTGCCGAAGCAGCATGCTTCACAAACTTTTCCAAGAAACTGTAGCTTCGGAATCCCAATTGCCATATTTTGATTCCTTAGATCTAACAAGTACTTGAAGTTGACATGACCATATCTCTTGTGCCATTTTGCAGATAGTGGCATCTGTTGCATTTGAGCTGACATGGCATGCTTATCTGGTACTGTAGCTAGCATCCTGTATAAGCGTCCTTCCTTGACATCTTTTGCTACTAGCTGACCTCTTTGATAGTGCATTCATCACCGTCGAAGATGACTTTGTAGTTGTGTTCCGTCATTTGACCTACTGACAAAAGGTTCTTGCTGAGCTTCGGAACATAGAGCACATCTTTGACTAATCCTTTTGTACCAGTGAAATTGTTCATAGGGATAACACCTGTCCCTTGAACCGGATTCGGTGTATTGTCTGCTGTGTAGATGACATTCTTTTGACCTTCTAATGGCTTCATTTCTGTGAACCATTCCTGATGATTTGTCATATGAGATGATGCACCGCTGTCGATGTACCAAGGATCCTGTTCCACTTGGTCGACTTGATAGCTGAAATCCTCTTTGGGATTGAAATCAGTGTCTAGGTGCATTGTATCAGTCTGATGCAATTCCTCACTTGCAAGAAACATATTGCCATGTTCATTTGCAAAATGACTGTGACTAGAATGTCCACCACGATGATTTCCTCTTCCTCGGGAATTCCCTCGATTACTGCTGGATTGACCGCCTTGGTCGTACTGCTTCTTGCGGCAATCTCTTTCATAGTGTCCAAACTTGTGACAGTAGTTGCACTGGATGTTTGACACATTGGGGGATGCATTCCCTCGTCCTTGGAATCTTCCTCGGTTGGAATGATTTCCTCTTTGCTGATTCTGATGTTGCTAAGGATGATGCTGATGCTGATGTTAATTCTGACTTTGATTTTGTTGATGATGACCACTTTTATGGTATGATCTACCTCTGTTTCTGCCTTTGCCTCTGCTTCTGTCTGAAGCTGTGAATGCCTGATCATTAGAATGACCTTTACGTGCTTGAATGGCCTGAGTCCTGAGTTCTTCACCAAGTAGAACTGACTGAAGTTCTTCCAGTGTTGGAATTTGCCGTTGGATGGCAATACTCTGAACCAGATTCTCATATCCTTCTCCTAGTCCATTCAGGATTACTTGAACCATTTCTGTGGGATTCAAAGTCTCTCCTAAGTTGATTGTTGTAGTCTTTGATGCGGAGTACATAAGCATGACCGGTTTCACTGCTGTTGCAGAAACTCTGGTTGATCTGGTTTCTCAGGGTGAGAATCCTGTGTTCTTGGACTCGTAGAGAGCTGCGAACATATCCCATGCTTCTTTTGATGTCTTGACTGTGTTGAGCTGTCCTAGCATGACATCTTGCACATTCTGCTTGATCAGGTGATAGGCATATTTGTCTTTCTTATCCCATTCTGCTTGAGCTCGAGCAATGGCAGGATCTGCTAATGGTGCGAAAACTGTTTGTGTAGATGTAGATCCTGATGTAGATTCTGTTGCTGGTGCTGTGACAACAGATGGAGTAGAGCTACTGGTGGCTGGATCGGCCAATGGTCTAGGTATAGATCCATCGACATACTCCCATTTGTCCTGAAGCACAAGAATGGTCTCCATTCGGTATTTCCATGTACCGTAATTGGAGTTGTCTAACTTAGCAGATGCCTCCAGATTGAGGTTGCTAGTCGACATGGTGCAAACAATGTACTCAAAAAGTGTCCTGGAAAACTATGTATGAATCAACTGCAAATACACTGAAGATGCCAAGTGAAATCTCTGTACCGTCGGTGAAGATAGAACTGCAGTATATAAAATCTGATCTGTGTTACAAGGCTTGTGGCAATGATGCCGGGAATAGCCAAGAGGCTTTACAAGGCTGAAATGATGTGCACGATGCCGTGAGATAGCCGAATAGGCTTTACAATGGTGGCATGTGTGTGTGAAATCAAATGATATCTACCCACTGAATCAATCTGCAATGCCTCTGAACTCTGAAGTCTGCTCACTGAACTGATGAACGTAAGGTTTCAGGTAATGTAATGATGTGAAATCGGATGTGAGCGTATGGACTGACTCCGAGTAGGTACTAGTCGGGAATTTCGGGCATGGCTTAGATTGGCAACTTGGGGAAATTCAAAGCGTCCCCTCTATGGCGATCTAGTCTACTCTAATCTAGATCTAAACCAACCGTCGATCGATGAAAGAGCAGCAAATAATTCCTTTTCTTTTGTTCTTTTTAAGTGCTGGGTCAGATGCGTCGATGTAGAGGCAAATGTGCGTGAAGGAAGTGGTTTTGTTGGCGAGGCACAAATGTGAGTGTAACTTACACCGAAATGTGCGCGTGATGTAACGAGCGCATAGAGCACGAAAAATCGAGCGACTTTCCTTTTTGGAGCACCCTCAAATTCTTCCTGGATCAAGAGATACGACTTGATCTAGGTGGAGGGGCAAAAGGAGTGCAAATGGTGCTCAATGATGATGTGTCACTATGAGTCACATGCAGTGATGATGTGGCACTGTGCTTAGCAAGAGGTGTGCCAATGAAGCTCTGTGCTGAGGTGGCAGGAGTGTGCACATGTAGTGTGTGAACAGTGTGCCTAGCAAGGGACTGTGCCTGCAGAGGGTCAGTGCTGAGGTGGCACAGATGATGTCAGCAAGGTGACGTGGCAATGCTGACGTGTCACTGATGATGTGGCAGGTGACGTGGCTGATGACGTGTCACTGATGACATGGCAAGTGACGTGGTAGGATGATGTGTCACTGATGATGTGGCAGGTGACGTGGTAGGATGACATGTCACTGATGACGTGTTAGGTGACGTGGCAGTCGATGATGACGTGGCAGTCGGTGATGACATGGCAGTCGGTGATGATGTGGCAGTCAGTGATGATGTGGCCTGATGACGTGGATTGCTGACGTGTGCTGCTGATGTGGCAGTCGGTTGCCACGTGTCAGATTTATGAGGCGCTTATCTGCCACGTGGCAGATAAGATGACATGGCGGACTGATGATGTGGCAGTTGTGGCTAAGGCTATCTGCCACGTGTCGCAAGGAGGGCGACCGGAAGTGTTATCAAAATGTCTGAGATGCCGACGGAATCTCGAGATTCCGTCGTCTTCTCCGATGATGGTCGATGAATAGGAGCCGCCGGTCGGTGCTTGTGAAGGAGATCCGTCGGGAGTCGCGGCTTGTTTTGGCGGCGGCTAGGAGCTCACGGGAGCTGCTGGAGGAACGGCCATCCGGGCTGGCAAGTTCGCCTGCGCTGCTAGTCTCGAGAGGCCGTCGGTCGTCGGAGATGGAGAAGGTGCTAGGCGCTGGTCCGTCGTCAATGGAGAGGAAGGTGCTCGCTGCAGCCGCCTCGTTGGAGAAGAAGCGAGCGCTTCGTTGGAGAAGGCGTTGGAGAGCGACTGGTCGATGGAGGTGCAGCTCGTTGATTGAGCTTTGCTTGTGTGTGAGTGGGAGAGCCGCTTGGAATGTCTGTCAGCGGTAGGAGATCCGTGGAGGAAGCCGTCGATGGGCTGGAGCCGTTGGACTACTCGTTGATGGAGCTTACTGTGCGTTGCCTGTTGGTGTGCCTTTGTAGCTCGTGGAGGAGCTCGTGAGAGAGATTGTGAGAGGCAGAAAGCTGGGAGCTTGGGAGGCATCCCGTGGTAGAGCCCATATGGCTGTGGTGGGTGTTGAGCGCTCGGTTGGCTGAGCTCATTTGGAGAGGCTTGGAGCGGCTGTTGAAGAGAAGTCTTAGTTGGAGATGCGCCTTTGTTGATGAAGCAGAAGGTCGGCTGTTGGAGCATGGGTGAGCATCTTTGTTGGAGCATCGACCGTGAGCCCGCCGTTTGGGCTACTGGAAGCCCGTCGATTGAAGAAGCCTCGGAGGTTTACTATGGAGCATGGGCTTCTCTCAGTCGCGGCTATTGATGATGGAGGCTAGTCGCTGTGCATCTCTAGGAGCTCGTTCGTTACAAGGGAGCCTTACAAGAGGCTATTGTTGCATGCAGCTTTGCTCGCAGAGGCTTGCGTTTGTAGGTGGAGCTGCCGATTGCAGAGAACATTGTTTGGCTGATTTTGGCCGAGGTTGTAGAGCCCTTGTTGTTGGAGGTCCTCGTTGCTATGGGCTGGAGAGCTCTGTTGCCGTTGTTGCAGAGGTCGTGCTGCTGGCAGAAGCGATTGTTGCTAGAGGAGATGGCTGTTGGAAGTAAGAGCCGCGGCTTTGCGAGTTGCAGTAGTCTCAGGAACTCTCCCTCTCTCTTAGAGTACTATCTATCTCTCAAGAACTAGATCTCTCACAAAACAAGTGAACGGAAATCTTCAACTCAATGGACAGAATTTTCTCTATCACTCAACGGAAGTGAAAGAACACTCAATCTCTCAATCTCTCGATCACTCTCACAATGATCTCAATGCCTCAGCGGAAGGCAAGGAAGCTCTGATACCATGACAAAATATGAAGAGGGGAGAGGAGAAGAGTGGAGATGAGGAGAGAGGGCACAGCTAGAGAGCACACCACAAATGACTAACTGTACACTAGATTTAGTTGAAAAAATAGAATATATACAAACCCTTTTAGGGTTAGGGTCAGGGGATCTAACCCTTTCCTTTATAGCACTCTATAAGGTTAGTGCTATGCACATATGATCACGTGATGGTGCTATGCACACATGATCACATGATGTTGAGCGTGAACTCTCAACAATAGGGACCCCCCATCTAGCCAAAATTCATGCCTATGTGCACATACCCCCCTTTGGGGGTATTTTCTATAAAAACTTTTTGGGGGAAGCATCCCCCATGGTTTATAAGCACTAAATATTTGAAAGTATGGATATTTTGATGATAAATTTCATGCCCTTTTTTTTGAAAACTTTATTTGCAACAAAAGATTATTAACAAAATAAAAAATTTCAGAGAGAAGATTAAATTATTACATGAACACTCTGGGCAGATCCAAATTTTCAAAAAGAATTACATTGTCCAAAGGTATTGTATTACTATAAAGTTATCGTACGAACACTCCCGTACGAACACTCTGGGCGGATCCATTTTTCAAAAAGAATTACACTATCCAAAGGTATTGTATTGCTATTAAATATTTACAACCATCTTTGCACAAAATTGCTTTTGACAACCATAATTGATGTCTATAGTGAATACAACAACAAAAAATGACTAAATGATACACCACATTGTCTATGGCCTGAGTAGTGGGCTGCGCCTCCGATCCGCCTTGCCAGTTCCATGTACTTTGTCATGATTGTAACCCTCTTGGCATGGATTTCGCTCAAGTTTGTGTCCTTGAAGGGGTACCAGAGCCATTTCTGTTTCCTCTTATAAGGCGGCCAGCCCGATTGATTGAATATGATAATCATCCCTGTAGGATTGCAGAATCTCTTTGACCAATCGAGTGAATGGAGCTCTCTTGATTAATGGCTCTACGCTCTTTTAATACTTCTTGATCTCAAAAAAGGTCCTTCATTCTGGTATTTCTACGGCACCTTTGTCAAGGGACTCCTCCAACTCCACCTCCACCTCCACCACCACCTCCACCTCGTCGGCCACCGCCTTTGCCTTTGCCTTTTGCTATTCTCTTCAATTCTGAAAGTTTTTCCACCCTGCCTAGATCATGGAAAGTCTTGAGTGGCATTGTGACATGGTGGTTGTTGCTGGTTCTCCATTCGTCGCCTTGCTTGTTGAGCCACTTGAATCCTTATACGCTGTGTGGACAAAAATGTAAATATGTTTTTTACTTGTTGCATGTTGATGGGTAGGTGCATAGCTATGTATATAGCTAGTTGGTGGTGGCATTGAGTTTTGGACACTCCCAAAAGGACTCTACACTGATGTACAAATGGTAGAAACTTCTACAGGGACTTCTGGGAGATGATGGAAAGCGATGTGATTGTACCAGACATCCAAAGCAAGGGCGTCCAGTGTGTGGTCAAGTGAAATGTTTTCGGGGTCTTATGAAGTCAAGTCATGAAGGTTTTTTTTTTACATTTTCCTGAGTCAACATGTTTTTGCATGTTACAAGAATTTGATATGTTCTGATGTCCATGCCAAGGGGCTCTTCATGAGCGTGTACATGGGTGCATACAAGTCTTAAGGTGCATGCTGATATTTGTGAGAATTGAGTGACCAAAAGGTCCAAAATGTGCCTTGGAAGGTATATGCATTTTTTATGGAGAGTGGTGAATTTCACGTGATGATGTGGCTCTAATAAAAAGGCATGCTCATATGAGGTGTCTATGTAAAAAAGGAGCTGGAGGCTTTTGGAGTATTGAGGCGGAGGTGATCGTGAGCTCGAGGGAGAATCGGGATGATCGAAGAAGGAAAGAAGAGGTGGCAGAGGGGATTCTGGAAGGGGGAGCTCGAAAAGGAGCTGTGAGGCAGTGGGCAGCAGGGCTCAGGCAAAAGGGGGAAAGGAGGATTGTGGCTTGGTAGCCAACCGTGAGCTAGAGGAAGGCAGAAGGGAGTTTCAAGACCAAAGGTGGAGGCAGCATCCGATGGACTCTTGCTGGAAGACTAAAGCCTTGGACGTGCGCTTCCCTTACTGGCGCTTATTTTTGGTGAACTGTTGCTATGGAGAGCTCTCGGGATCAGAGGTCACAACTAAAGGCCTGGAGATCCATCAAAGGGGCAAAGATCGAAGGGTCACTTGATGGAAGAGGAGAACTGTGAACAAGGGAGGTCTATTGATGCTTGGTGGAGGGCGTGAAAAAGGGTCGAGGGGTGGCTGCCGATATGGAAGGAGGGACCTCGTAGTAGAAGGGAGCAAGAACTAGAACTAGAGCAGCTTGCAGGAGAGCTTGGAGTGAGGTTTTTGAGTAGAGAGTGCTGGACTTGTAGTGTGGAGGCTGTGGACAGCAAGCTCTTAGCAAAGGGACCACTTCCATCGTGGGAAGTTCCTGTTTTTTTGTTGCCCTTAGGTGTCAGAAGAGGTAAGCATTGTAATTTTGCTGTAATCAAGTGTCAGAAGCAGGAAAGAGGCAGGAGGGAAGTAGAGCAACCGAATTTTGGTCCAAAACCAGAGCCAGGTAGTACACAAAAGTAGGGTGACCTAATTTATGTGAGTATTGGTTGCTATTTTTGCATACTGGTGCAGCCAGAGATAGGGCGACTTCATGAAGTGGGATCCTAGCCAGTCGCAATCACCTACACTACTGGAAAAGTCCAAAACGTTTTTAGCTTTTTCTGTATTTTACTGCCTGACATTTGTACTTGCTAGAATGCACTGTCTGGATGGGAAGGAATGCAAGAACAGAGGCTTTTTTGTCTAATTTTTATCATGAAAAGTAGACTGCTACTGTGTTTAGTAAAGATAGAAGCTATGGAAGTGTGTTAGACCAATATATAGAAATCAAACCTGTTTTCAAGTGGGGAGGTTGTGGACAACAGGAGAAGGTGTTTTATGCAGGTTTTTTGAATAGAAGCAGCAAGGAAGAAAGTATAATTAAGGGCTGTACAAATCTGTAGCAAAGGAAATGTTCTTAGCCTTTGAAATGAACCCAAACGTGGAGGCAATCATAGTGCCAAAAGATTCGTAGTTTGTGGTGGTCAGAAACTCAGTCACTAAAGACAGGTGGATACTAATCTTGCAGATCACAGATGAGGCAACAGTAGGACTAGAGTTTCCTCGCAGCAAATGGCCCAGAGAGTTATTTTATGCCATAGACCTGATACCAAAGCACGAGTTCTACTGAGGTAGTGTGACTCTAGACAGGGTTTTTTTGTTAGTGAACAGGAAGGTGAGAATCAAAGACATTTTGTATATATTGTTCTGAGTTGAGAAATCTGCAATGTACCTTATGATAGAAATAGATTCAGGCATACAGGTTATAGTCTTTGATTGGGTTTTTTGAATATGAGGTTATATTTAATGTCAGAGAAAGAGATATGTGGCACCTCATATTGAATGTAAATGAAGATGAGTGGAATGATATAGAGAGGCCTAGTGACAATGAGCTACCAAAAGATGTTTACTGGTTTTGTTTATGTACTGATGAGGAATTTGATGATGCCATGTAAATAGACAGAAAGAAAAAACAAAGAGTGTGGTTTTATGTATCTGATTCTGGAATTTGGTCCATCTATTGGTGGAAGGCTAGAATTTGGTGCAAATATTCATGTTGAAATCTTGTATTCGGAAGTGCATAAGCGTATCAGGACTGTGTTAGCTTATATGAGAGAGGAAGAGCGGAAGGAATTGCCTTTACCATCAACAAGATTAGAGTTAGATGACGTGCTTGTTTTGAACTAGTAAGAGATAGTGACTTCCAGGGTCTATAGGAAGTCTGGTGCCTCTGTTTGGTTCTTTGGGTGAGCAGAAGGAAGATACTATAGGGAGTACAAAGGCATAGTTTAGCTCTACCATTTTTTGCAGTCATCTTTTGGTGCCTCCATGGAGGCAATTCACTTCAGTTTACAAGACTGAAAAAGCAGATGTTCTGAATTGTGTTGCAAGCAATGGGGAGAAATCCACACATGAGAGTGATACAGTGTGAGTGGTGTGGAGAATGTGGTCACAGGAAGGACAGATGCATTGAGGTCCAGCTATGTGTGATCCGACTCCGAGTCAAAGTGCAGAGAGCTCTGATAGTGCTTGCCTGCAGAAAAAAGAATGCTCTTCGGATGCAGAGTGAGCTTCTTCAGTAGTGTGTTTGTTTTGTTGCCTTCCAATTTTGTTGTGGTTGAGGAAGCCAGGGTGTGACAGTTGAAAGATTGTGAGGATGGCACAGGATTTTCCAGAGTTCTGGGGGATGCCGTATGAGAATGCAGTAAGATTCCTGGAAAAGATGGAATTTACAGCACTTATGAAAGATAGGGCAACCCCTGAGATTTTGTTTCAGATTCTAAATTATTGCTTGCAAGGAGATGCAAAAGCATGGTTGCAGACTCAAGTTGCTACCTTCACGGCTGCACATCCTCAGCAACAAAATCCAGAGTATACAATGGTGAGAGCAGCTTTCCTTGTACGGTTTGCACAAGCCAAGAGCCCTAATGAAGTCCGGAAAGAGCTATGCTCAGTGAGACAGGAGGAAGAACAAGATGTGAATCAGTACATAATCCAGTTTGGGAGATTATGGAGTTTGTGGTGCGAAGCTCCTATTCCGGAAGTTCCACCTCAAATGATCAAGCGTGATCGTTTCATAGCTAGCCTAAAGCCTACACTCAGATTGAAAGTGGAGCTAAAGAATCTGGATAGCTTTGAAGATGCTGTCAGAGTGGCTAGGGAGAAAGAATGGAAAGTCCAGAGACTGAGGCAACTTGGCATCCAAGAGGAGCCTAAAACCCTGGTCAACAGGCCAAAAATGATCAAGGCATATGTAGAGAGAGAGCCGGTATCTGTTCCTGTATAGGATGACTCCCTGAAGAAGGACTTGCATGATGCTATAGAGCTTATGAAGTCACTCAGTCTAAATTGGATGGAGATTGTAGGAAGAGGAAGAGGCCGAGGTGTGCAAAACAACAGGAGAGATGTACAGGCTGGGAGTGAAGGAAATACAGCTAGAACAAGTAGAGGACAGGGATACATGAGCAATGTGAAGTGCTGGAATTGTGGAGAGGTGGGACATATCAACCCTCACTGTGATAAGCTAGCAAGAGTAGGTGGAGAAGTTTATCTTGTGATGCAAAAGACAAATGATAGGTCAGGAGACTTCAATGTGGAAGTGAAGGATTTGAATCAGCCCTCTACCAATGGAGTTAAATGGGATGATAAAGGAAAAGGGAAGGCAATCAGCCTGATTAGGGTGGAGACTATTTCGAAGATCATGCCAGTAGCAAAGACAACAAGGAGTGCAATAGGAGAGAATGGACCTTCTACAAAAAAAGGAAAGCATGTGGAGTTTGATCTCAGCCCTCAGTCTCCTAAAAAGAAGTGTTGGAGGCCCAGGAAACATTACAAGACTTCATATTTTCATATGGGTCAAGGACAAGAAAGAGGAATACACACTGATGAATGATTTGAAGGGGAGGACAGCTAATATAACTTTTGGACAGTTACTTGGATTGTTCCCGAAGCTCAAAAGAGAATGGAAGAAGTTGGCTAATCCCAGGAAAAGTAATGAGCAGGAGCCTACAAGAGGAGAGATGGAGATGATGTCTGTGGAAGATCTTCCAGATTTATGCCCAGCAGTGGATGCATGGTGTGGGGGTATGAGTGTTGGAGAGGCATATGTTGATGGCAGTGCACAGATAAGTGTTATGACTTAGGCATATATGGAGAGGTTGGGGCTAAAATTGAATGGTCATTCAGATTTTAGACTCCGATTGGCAAACCATGCGAAGGTGAAGTGTCTGAGTATATGCACGGGAGTAGTAGTGGATGCTTTTGGAGTATCCTATTGCATTAATTGCCACATTATGTCTATTGGTTTGGGAGCATACCCATTGATTTTGGGCAGGTAGGAGCAATACAAAACTGGAAGATGGGTACAATTACAGTGCATAATAAGAAGGGAAAGGCCAAGAAATTTGATATGAGTAGCAGACGAGAAATAGAAGAAGAACCAGAAGAAACAAGCATAGAGGAGCAGTCAGACAGTGAGACTGAAGAAGAAAGTACTACATCTGAGGAGGAGGGGCAAGTATCATTTCTGTTGAAGGAGTCTGATGCATACGAGTTGCAGGCAGCAAAGATACAAGAAGCTAAGGAGGAGAGTAAGCTTGAAGATATGGATATTTTAATGCAACCCCCACCTTCCCAGACAGAAAGAGAAGAGATATTGCTGAATTGAGTGACCAAAAGGTCCAAAATGCGCCTTCGAAGGTATATGCATTTTTTATGGAGAGTGGTGAATTTTACGTGATGATGTGGCTCTAATAAAAAGGCATGCATGAGGTGTCTACGTAAAAAAGGAGCTGGACGCTTCTAGAGGATTGAGCGGGAGGTGATCGTGAGCTCAAGGGAGAATGAGGATGACCAAAGAAGAAAAGAAGAGGTGGTAGAGGGGATTCTAGAAGGTGGAGCTCGAAAAGGAGCTGCGAGGCGGTGCGCAGTAGGGCTCATGCGAAAGGGGGAAAGGAGGATTGTGGCTTGGTGGCCAACCGTGAGCTAGACGAAGGCAGAAGGGAGTTTCAAGACCAGAGGTGGAGGCAGTATCCAATGGACTCTTGCTAGAAGACTAAAGCCTTGGACGTGGGCTTCCCTTGCTTACGCTTATTTCTGGTGGACTGCTGTTGTGGAGAGCTCTCAGGTTCAGAGGTCACAACTGAAGGCCTGGAGGTCCATCAGAGGGGCAAAGATCGAAGGGTCACTTGATGGAAGAGGAGAACTGTGAACGAGGGAGGTCTATTGATGCTCGGTGGAGGGCATGAAAAAGGGTCGACGGGTGGCTGCCGATATGGAAGGAGGGACCTCGTAGTAGAAGGGAGCAAGAACCAGAACCAGAGCAGCTTGCAGGAGAGCCTAAAGTGAGGTTTTTGAGTAGAGAGTGCTGGACTTGCAGTGTGGAGGCTGTGGACAGCAAGCTCTTGGCAGAGGGAGCACTTCCATCGTGGGAAGTTGCTGTTTTTTTGCTGCCCTTGGGTGTCAGAAGAAGTAAGCATTGTGATTTTGCTGTAATCAAGTGTCAGAAGCAGGAAAGAGGCAGGAGGGAAGCAGAGCAACCGAATTTTGGTCTAGAACCGGAGCTAGGTAGTGCACAAAAGCAGGGCGACCTAATTTATGTGAGTATTGGTTGCTGTTTTTCCATACTGGTGCAGCCAGAGATAGGGCGACTTCATGAAGAGGGATCCTAGCCAGTCGCAATCACCTACAGTGCTGAAAAAGTCAAAAACGTTTTTAGTTTTTGTTGTATTTTACTGCCTGACATTTGTACTCGCTGGAATACACTCTCTGGAAGGGAAGGAATGCAAGAACAAAGGCTTTTTTGTCTAATTTTTATCATCAAAAGTAGACTACTACTGTGTTTAGTAAAGATAGAAGATGTGGAAGTGTGTTAGACCTAAGAAGGTTGCTGAAATATATAGAAATCAAACATGTTTTCAAGTGGGGAGGTTGTGGACAATAGGAGAAGGTGTTTTATGCAAGTTTTTTGAATAAAAGCAGCAGGAAAGAAAGTATAATTAAGGGCTGTATAGATCTGTAGCAAAGGAAATGTTCTTAGCCTTTGAAATGAACCCAGAGGTGGAGGCAATCATAGTGCCAAAAGATTCGTAGTTTGTGGTGGTCAGAAACTCAGTCACTGAAGACAGGTGGATACTAATCTTGCAGATCACAGACGAGGTAGCAACAGGACTAGAGTTTCCTCGCATCAAATGGCCCAAAGAGTTATTTTATGCCATAGACCTGATACCAAAGCACGAGTTCTACTGAGGCAGTGTGACTCTAGACAAGGTTTTTTTGTTAGTGAACAGGAAGCTGAGAATCAAAGACATTTTGTATATATTGTTCTAAGTTGAGAAATATGCAATGTACCTTGTGATAGACATAGATTCAGGCATACAGGTTATAGTCTTTGATTGGGTTTTTTGAATATGAGGTTATATTTGATGTCAGAGACACATATATGTGGCACCTCATATTGAATGTAAATGAAGATGAGTGGAATGATATAGAGATGCCTAGTGATAGTGAGCTACCAGAAGATGTTTACTGGTTTTGTTTATGTACTGATGAGGAGTTTGATGATGCCATGTAAATAGATAGAAAGAAAAAATAAAGAGTGTGGTTTTATGTATCTGATTCTGGAATTTGGTCCATCTATTGGAAGGCTAGAATTTGGTGCAAATATTCATGTTGAAATCTTGTATTCAGAAGTGCATAAGCATATCAGGTCTGTGTTGGCTTATATGAGAGAGGAAGAGCGGAAGGAATTGCCTTTACCATCAACAAGATTAGAGTTAGATGATGTGCTTGTTTTGAACTAGTAAGAGATAGTGACTTCCAGGGTCTATAGAAAGTCTGGTGCCTCTGTTTGGTTCTTTGGGTGAGCAGAAGGAAGATACTGTAGGGAGTACAAAGGCATAGTTTAGCTCTACCATTTTTTGCAGTCAACGCCTTGCATCTTCTTAAGATTTGGCCCATTCTTCCAATCTACATCTTTTGTGCTCTCGTTCTTCTGGACTTCTTTCTGGCTGTTGAGGTGCCTCGGGCTAGTTCACCTCTTGCAACTCCACCTCTGGCTATCTCTGAGGGTCTGATTGTTCCCCATCATCTCCTTCTTCCTCATCTATGTGCTGATGACTTTGTATGCTCTCCTCCTTCTCCTACTCCTATCTCCTCTTTTATCTTTCTTCCATCATTGCATTGTATACATGGACTGGGATTGGGAGTCTTGTTCTTGTATCAACCGGCCTTCCAATCTACTTTGTTCTTGCCATATCGGTGACAGTAGGGCTATGGGAGATGTGAAGGTAGAAAGGAATGTATTGGTACGAGAGAGTACTGTGAGATAATGAAGGTATTTGCATTTATATAGAGGTACATTTATTTTTCACATCATTATTAATTCCCCCCCCCCCTTCTCATCACCCACCCTTTTCCCTCTTTCTCATTGGCTAGCCAAACCTATGCTCCCTTGTGCTTGTAAAAATTATTTCTTGAATGTGTTGGAATGTAAAACTTAAGTGCTAAGTCCACAAGTACAAAATTTAATTCTTCTTTAAAAAGAAAAATGAGCCAATTAATCAAATTTCCACAAGAAATATTGAAGTGCACTTTTGATTAACATCAATGTACATTTGATTTAGCAATCCAACGCTTTACAACACGACTTCCCGTCACTATCCAACTTATATGAAGCTTGCAAAGATATCCATGAATGCCTTCTTTTACTCATTTGAGTTTGGCAAGCTGCTTGGGCTAACTTCATTTGCAAAGCTTTATTCCTTGCATAAGAGGACCCAATTATACCACTATAGAACCACTCAAACATCTCTTGAAGAGCATTTCTTCTGTTAATCCCACCCCCATGCTGTGTACTTTTGACATAAGCACCTCGAGCTTTATAGTGAGACTTTTCCATCCCTTGGGCACTCCAAACATTCAACAAGCCATATTGGAGAAGAAACCATGGACCATGAGCATAAAGAATGTGCTGCATACATTTGAGTTCGCAAGCTACTTGGGATAACTCCATTTGCAAAGCTTTATTCCTTGCATAGGAGGACACAATTATACCACTACTCTTGAAGAGCATTACTTTTTCTAATCCCACCCCCATGCCATGTACTCTTGAAATAAGCACCTCGAGCTTTATAATGAGACTTTTCCATCCCCTACGCACTCCAAACATTCAACAAGCCATATTGGAGAAGAAACCATCGACCATGAGCATAAAGAATGTGTTGCATACATAAGAAAAATATATGAGGTAAACAAGAAAAAATTAATTGCAATTAAAATTTTGAAAAAAGAAAAGACCAAACACACCATGCAGTGAGTAAAGTGGGATTTGCCCCATCCATCTACCATGGCTTCAATGAACTCTTTCATGATGACTTTATATAGTTGCACATCATCATCGTCTATGGAAGGCTTCCTCAAGATCTTTACCATATTGTCTAATGCTTTCCAAACACGGATTCTCAAGGTTCTCACATGAGGATCAACTTCCAAATTAGTGGTGCAATCACATAACTCTTTCCTATAGTTCCAATGCATATTTAATTGATTCTTTCCATGATTGGACAAAAATCTTCTTGCCTTTGAGCCTCCCATGGACACTTTATTTGGAAGATTTCCAATTTTCCTGGCAATGCATATTTAATATATTCTTTGCATGATGTATGTAGACCCATGCTCGAGAGTAAAGCTTTGACCCTTGCTATACATGATGTCGCTCTCTCCTCCGGTTTCATGTTCCATGCATATACAATGTGCAAGTAAAGCAGTTTATCAGTGAGCTGCATCTCCGCATGTAACACACAAAAATGCACTCTTTCTAATGGGATGTTTAATATTGGATCCCAGTTTTAATTGATTTGGTCTCTATTTGGTGTAACATCCTGATTGCATCTCATTACTCCATTGCTCCAATACATCCGTTTGTTAGAATCATCTATGATGCCATTCATTATATCTTTAGCATTCCCAAAGTCCTTTCCTCTTTTTATTTGCTCCTTCCCTCTATGTATTCCTATGTTACTGCATCGAAGTTGTTGTGAGTGCATACAATAACGACACAGATATGTCGCATTTGCACTCAATTCCGTTCCAAACAAACACTTCAATGTTTTAAGATCTCTTGCCATGTGCCATTCAACTTTGAACGATCCAAACCCTTCAACTTGAAGCAACTCTCCTTTTGTCTGGGCATCTATGACACTTGGAATTGGAGATATATCAAAGACCCATTTCAAGAATGAGTGTGTCTCTTTAGGAAGTTCAATGCAGCAAGCCACCAAATGTGCTTTTTGGATTGCACACTAAAATCTTTCCTAACTTCCTTATCTTTGGCATGTCCAAGGGCTTTTTTCATCAAAATAATACTAACCCACTCTAACTTGTGGCCTTTTACAAGCTCACACTCATCCAATTTGATAACAAAGACTAACTTTCCTTCACAATCTTAAAGATTATAAGACTTACATAATAAGAAAAGACTTTAATAAAAATTTCCGCTCTCTAAACAACATAATTGTAACCTACCCCATGCTTTCGCATTGTAAAACTCCACCATTGCAGCTTGGGCCCTACATAGATTCAAAAAGACATTGTTATGCTCCATGTACTCAAAGGTGCTTGGTCCTTGTTTTGCCCCTTTGGTAGTTTTTCCTCCTTTCTTTTTACTCTGCTAGCCATTTGTCTTTTTTGTGCCGTCCAACATCATGCTTTCTGAGATGTGTATAAATCCACCCAACAAATCCTGGACAGCAGAATTTGTTTTTTTCCTTGCATTTCTAACATATACTAGTCTGGGAAATAAAGGATTCTTTACACCTTGACCTCAAAGTGCATTTTACAAAGACATTATATAAAGCTAAATACCCTTGCCGACTAATGCCAGCAACATCACATGCATGGACAAATTTTGATGGATCTACGAGATTCTCTAGATCAATTGCTATATCCTCTTGTAATATTGCATGTTGCAATGCATGCCGATGGGGATCCATAAGAATTGAAATTAATTCTTTCTTCTTAACCACTCTTTACGACATAAAGTTTGTCAGATGAATCTCTTCCAATAACCTCCTTCATAAAAAATTTGCAAAAAACATGATAACATTAGAAATATAAATGACTCATTTGTAAGAGATAGATAGATAGATTTCCTAATCAACTCCCTACTTTGGACGGGAGGTAGACATATATATTTCCCTACTAAAAGGGCCAAAAGAGCCAATCCCTACTCGCATCTTTTTTTCTCAATAGGGTATCTTTGATTCTTTGAATAAAAAGTGGTTAAGAAGAGATGATGAGAAGGTTTGGAGTATGAGGTTCTAATAACTTTGGCATAAAAACTTACTAGAGAAGTAGTCTTGCTTAATATGGATCTTGATATGGATAGTTGTGCATAAGGCTATGTGGGCAGGATGCAAGGAATAGGCAAGGAATTAGTAATAGGTAAAAGGAACCCACTTGCTAACATTGTTACAATGCAATTGAAGACACATCACGCCTTTTGCTTAACTACAGTTTCTCTAAGTAGGTTCCATCAGCTAAGTAGTTGCTCATCTCTAAGTTACACAATTGTCCTTTTGCGGTATGGTCCACCTAGATGGAAGGGGGACTAGACAGTTGTGAGAACTCAAATTTTATGGTTCATATGGCTTCAATGGTGTTTATTAAATCTTTCATTGATGCTATGCTTTTTTTTTTGAATTGTGGTTGACTACAGGAAGAAAACCAAATCAAAGGCCTGCATTGACCAAATTGTTGAGAAACTCAAATAGGAAATGGCATTGGCTTGTGCCCACCTGCTAGTTACTAAAGATATTTTGAATCTGTTTGGAGACATACATGCTACCTTCCAGAAACAAAAAAAGCATTTGGAAAACCCCTACCGAATAGGAATAATGTTGTGATTGTTACTACTATTTCATATCGGTGGCTTGTTTGGTATTATGGCACATAGTGCCTTTGTAATGACTCTTATGTCATATTTATAAACATAATAGAATTATCCTCTTTCTTCAAACCAAACAAATACATCTTTGAGAAGAAGAAAGCACATCTATGCTTTATAGATAGAGAACGTTTCTCACATGTTCTCACATGAGTCATTTGAAATATGATGTGCATGCTGCAAATAATATGTTACAAGAGGACACATTCAAAAATTTTCAAAATTTATCAAGCTCCATTCCTCCTCTAGAATAGTTTAGGGAATTAAGTTAAGCATTCTAAAAAGGGGAAATCCAAGTCCACTGCAGAAACATCTATGAAGATCGCCTAGAAGCCATGACCATGAAGCTAAGAGAAGAAATGATGCAAGCCATGGAACAAACGCTGAACAAAAGCTTCACATGTCTCAGCCGCCACCTCAGACTTATCCATGGCAAGAAAATGTATGGTGTCCACATAGCATGGCCAATCATATAGCAAATGAATGCCCCATCTTAAGAGCCAGGATCGATGTGCAAGCCAATCCACCACCAAGGTTGTGGTGCCATATCTACGTAGTCGGGGGGCATGATGAAAATAGTTGCATCTTCAACATGCGCAACAACCCGCCTCGACCTCAAGAATACCAACTCGCACCTATCCCAGTGTACTTACACAAGCACCCCCAGCTCTGAGGCTGAATCCTATTCCTATCCGATCCCAAGTTCTGCAATTCCTTAAACAAAGATAAGGATCCATCTATTTCTTCAAAGCATGATTGACAACCACAAATGAAGGAGATAATGAGGAAACCTACATTAATAGCTTCAACAATAACAAAGAAGTTAAGGCAAATGCATGTAAGGGATACTTTCCATGCTAGCTACTATAGAAACAAGATGATATAGGTGCGATATTGGATGACATTGGATACATTGTGAAAATTACAAAAAAGAAATAGCTCTACAAAATAATTTATTCATTTAATATGGTATCTAAGCATTTTCTTTCCATTTCTTTAGTGCAATATCATTGGCTCATTTTGTTGATAAATTTTAGATTTTGTTTTATGGTTATATCCCATCATTCTAGAGCTTGTTATTTAGAGTTTTCTAAATGACATTATTGAATAAGAAATCAAGCAAAAAATGATTGTATATGCATGTGAAATGAGATCATAGTCAATAAAATATACAATCTATAAACTTTCATAATTTGCCTATGGGAGCGTAGGTAATATTTTGTCCACACATGCAAAGAGAGAAAAGTCAATGCAAGCAAATACAAGTGAATTCTAGTGTTATTGAATTGAACATGCAGACAATGATAAAGGATTGAATCCAACAAATATTGTGGGCAATATGAACTTCCTACTGATTGCACTAACGTTGATATGTATTCGCATCTATAATACTTTTTTATAAATGATTGAGTTCGAATCTTGATGGCATGTCATTTGAGAAAAATATATTTCAATTGTTCTTTGTTTTGAGACCAAATGGCAACTGTTGAGAAAAGTGAGACTTGGATATTCCCACTTTTCCTAATATGGTCTTGAGTAGCACTAGATGTACAAGATAGAAACATTATCACATATTAATACTTTGATGTCCACTTGGACTTATCCAATTGGACAACCCTCTAAAATGTTTTCTTTCCTCAATATCTTGAGATTTCATACAGTTTAATCCCTTAGCATGGGCATCAAAATATCTATTAGCCTACCCTAGGGTATTCAACAAATTGTCTTTTATGGTTTAAGCATGGATTTCTAACACCTACCATGTAACCTTTAAGACCACTAAGAAAGATAAGAACACTACCAAGGAAGGCCCTAGTGAACATTTTGACTATGCTTTTTGTAAGCTTGGTTTCTTGGACACATACCAAGAACCCCTTAAGACTACTAAGAAAGCTCACTCGTATTAGCTCTCTTGTCTTCTCCCAAATTAGAATTCAAATCGAGGAATCACTTGTTGCTAGTAACCACGTGATAAGCTGGGTAGTGTGGTGTGGAGTTAATGGAGTCTCAAAAGGTTTTGACTTTTTAATCTTGAAGCTACTCAAAATATGATTACTCAAACCCCCTTGAAACTTCATGGTTTTACCCAAAGTCACATGGACCATAAACAACATTAATTATGCAATCCATAGGCCTAGGGGAAAAACCATTGCACATGGACATCTTGTAAAGGGATTGTTTAACACCTATAGCCGACAACTTTTCTTAGCATTGATCACACAATTGGCTTGTCCAACCATTATCACTTTCAAGGGAATCCAAAACAAGTAGTGTTGAGTAAGAAGCATTCTTGATATCATGTGAGAAGAACTTTCCAACTTGCATGCAAAAATCAAGTACAGTACCTTGTCCCATTTTTCAATGATTATAAAGCATAAAATTAGGAATGTGGCCAAAAAAGGAATCTTTTTCATGACTTTGAAATTTTGCCGCTTGATCTCAATCGAAATCAACATGTTGACCACAAGTAGGATGTAAGTAAATAATCTTCATCCTATAGAAATGCAACTACGACTCTAAAACTATATTGGTGGGTAATTGGTTGAGCCTCACACAACGCCAGAAGGGTTCAATAATATACTTCAATTCAAATACCCCCATAGTTGAATGTTCCCTTGACTTACTCAATGTGGATTCATTTTATGCTATTAGACCTCCCCTTAAGGAACCTGGCCATTAATAGGGTTCACTTATGCCCACTCACATAAATTCATAAGGTACAACACCACAAGTCCCTCCACAACACCATCAAAGCATGTTCCCTTAAACCTACCTCTCATTAGATAGGCAAACTAGCTTCAAAGCAACTTGGTGGGTGGTTGGCCAAGAGCCTCATAGTGGCTTCCTTCAAGTCCATTGCCACACATCTTAAACAATCCACCTTAATTAAACCACCTCTACAATTGAACATTCCCATGACTCACTCAATGTGGATTCACTAATGAGCATTTTCTACTATTAAAGCTCGCCTTAGGGACCTTGACCATTGGAGGCTCACTTATGCCCAATCACTTAAGTTTGTACGGTAGAACACCACAAATCCCTCCAGAATCCCAACAAAGCATATGTCCTTAAACCTCCCTCTCAGTAGATAGGTAAACCTGTCTCATAGAGGACATGGAATCAAATCGTTCTTAAATTTTGCCCACTCATTCATGCCATATCCTTGTGTAGCTAATGCTTAATGAGCATAGACTTAGACTAGTCAACCTCTCACGTTGGTTCATGTCCAACATTGTGAACAATGAGCATATAACACCTACTTCATTAATTTTGGACTTTTTGTGTTGTTTTTGGACGAAGCCCAAAAATCCTTCCCAAATGAAAACTTTACTTTGTGAAAATATCCTTCCCAAATCAAAATTTTACTTTCTGAAAATATTCTTCCCAAATCAAAAGTTCACTTTGTGGCACTATCATATTCACATAAAAATATGGTTTTTTCAATCTATATTTTTGCACCAACATGCAAAAATTTGAAATAATCCTATATTAGAAATTCTAGCTATATCTAAGTTATTTGTTAATTTAATTATTTTTAATATTTTTCCTTGACGTTTTTCCTTGACATGATAAATTTATAAATCCATGAAAGGAGACTTAAATATTTCATGAAAATAACATTGTCACTCGCAATATGCACAAAATTTTTAAAACTTTTAATAAATAGAAAAAAGACATGATGCCATAAGACCCAAGTTTTGTATTGAACCAAAGAGGTATAATAGCAATTATAGCTATTATTATATGATTACATTGAGAGACGTTGCTCTTAGCTAGAGTCTTTATATCCAAAATGATATAGATTGAACATATATTTACAATTTAAATTGTTGCTCTTAAAGAGACTCAATTCGTGCCATCTGCATAATTTGACTCCCCATTGTCTTATTGCTCAATGTCACGACAGTCCCTTGCCAGGTGCCATCTGCATAATTTGACTCCCACTTGTCTTGCCAAGCCTTGCCCCTTGGGTGCATTGACTCCCCATTGTCTTATTGCTCAATGCGATAGTCCCTTGCCAGGTGCCATCTGCATTAACTCCCTATTGTCTTGCCAAGCCTTGACCCTTGGGTGACATCCAGTGCAAAATATAGGTGCCATCTGCATTAACTCCCACAAGTTGTCTTGCCAAGCCTTGCCCCTTGGGTGCATTGACTCCCCATTGTCTTATTGCTAAATGTGATAGTCCCTTGCCAGGTGCCATCTGCATTAACTCCCTATTGTCTTGGCAAGCAGGTACCCTTGGGTGACATCTAGTGCATATTTTGACTATCATTTGACATAGGAGGTGATGACTCTGATTATAATTGTCTTGGATTGGCTTCTTGCCTAGTACCCAAATAAAATCCTTCAATGGACTTCAATACAAAGCTTTAATCATGGACATTCTTAATTTGTTTTATCTCCTTCTACTTCCTCCATGGCGAGCATCCTTAAAAATTCGTGTATATGCAAAATAGTTTGCTGTGGTATTTTTATTTTTCCTTCTACCTCATATCCCATGCACTTCTTTGATTTCTTTGCCCTTGAATGCCAAGACATTATGATTGTCTCCGTCGAAACTTGAGAGACCGCTTCATCATTTGGGACCCACTCCTTCATTATACAATTAGTATACAATGTGTTGTTATCCATATTCTCCTTCCTGCCCTTTGGCTCATACCATACCGCTGTAAATGTTGTAGCTCTCCCTTGGTCATCTCTTTGCACATCAACTACTTTTGCAACCCAAAACTTCACATTCTCATATTCATCATCCGATGGCCGAACCACAACAAAACAATCGACCTCTATATCTACTTGTGGCATAAACTCTCTCTTCTTCGGTCCACAATATGGACGTGGGAGTAATGATACAAATTCATTTTCAAAGACTGGAGCTGGGCGCAAATCGTTATGAACATTTGGCCAAAACATATTGCATTCTTCCTTGACATCCTTTGAGCCTCACATTCTCTCAAGGTCCTTTATTAAATTTCGTGTCTTGTTAATTACAATGGTAGTGTGTTCTCTCCAAGTAGGCTTCGAATCAGGATATCTCTGGAGCATTTCCTCTTTGTATGTAATAAATGCTTTTAATCCTTCTATTTCACAGTTAGACCTCTCATTGAATTCTTGTATAGGAGCCCATGTTGGATACCTTTCCTTGCTGGGAATTGAAGTTAAGAGACTGTAAGGTTCTTCAGGTTCCCATTTTGTATCATGAGAATACTGTCGCCATTGCAATTCAGGTTTTTCATCTTTTTAAAAAAAACAAAAGTAGTGTGGATTGGTATGACCTGTCAATGCATCACCACCTATTTGTATGAAAGGTAGAATGAAGCTCTTCCAATCATACATTCTTTCGAGCCTCTCACATACTGTACTTTCCTTACGTCCACCAACTTGCCTGCCACATCTTCTTACCAAGTCATCTATTGTCTCCACATCCTTGCATTTAAGCTCCTTGAGACTGTGCTAAAAACCTGATCGATATCCTCATGTGTATGCCCAACATACAAAAATCCACATTCGACCTCATTGAAGATTCGATGAGCAACTAGCATGGAGCAGAATGCAAACATGAGTACATTCTTATTTTCTCGCCAGCAATTATCAGCTTGTATTCTCAAAGTCGGTGGTAGGTGACCTTTTTCTGCATGTATATTGCGAATTGCCTTCATAATAGATGTTACAACTTGATTGCTATCATGTAGATGCAAGGAATCAATCCATATATCTGCAAAGAACTTAATTCCATGCACTAACACTCCACATAGATGTGTCTTTAGAAAGTGCTTTCCTTGTAATTTAGGTGGAGTGGCAACAAAATGAGGCAATGTTGTTGTATTCTGATCCATGCCATCTACAATAAGGCACATGTAGTCATCGGGATGCGAAATAGCTTGCTCCTTCCAAAATGCATATTTTTGTCTGGAATGTCGAATAAGGTCATGATGAGATTTTTGGTTTTTTTTTTATAATTCCCTTGGACATGTTGCACTCTCAATCGCTCGCTTTAAATCATCACAGACATTGCACTTTGACATTTTTTGCCTCCTTGGGATTTTAACATATCCAAAGTTCTTCTTCCAAAGAGTATACAAAGTATGAGAAGAAGCTACGGCATCCCCTCTTTGCCTTTGCTTTTCTGCAATAGAGTCAAATACTTCGAGCTTTGTCAAGCCCATTGGAAGGTGCATTTCAGTGATCGCGTCACCGTTAGGGAGTTTGGTAGATATATGGGGTTAAGGTAAAGCATTTTCATGTATGAAGTCTTGCAAAATTGCTGCTACCCTGACAGTTGAGATTCTTGATTTGGACCTTCCTCTATTACAGTGAATGCTAAATTTGTTGCCGCCCTTTGCCTTGGTGACTAAATCCCAATATGTACCATGGGATAATCCAGTAATATTGCGATATGCCTTATTGCAAATCCTTTTTCCATTTATGAGAGGTTTTACCTTTTGTCTTTTATTGCCATTCTGAAGAAAGCAAGAGAGACTTGTGAGAAGGTATTCATTTCTTTCGCTTCCTCTTCTTTGCCACACGTGTCCTCTACATTCCCTGATGTCTGCAAGATCAATGAAGCGCATACATCTTCGCTTGCAACATAGATATCCCAATGCATTTAACATGTTCTCCTCCTTCATTATTCTCTTCCTCTTTGGTTGCTTTTGTGGATCCACCTGGATTCGCTTTCTCTTCATGCATATGTATGACCATTTTCGTTCCTTGTGCACATTGTTATCTGTATTTATGCACTTCTTCTCCTCACATTTGTTTGTAACCAAGCATCCATGATTGGTCGTTGCATCCTTGTCCATATCACAATCAAAGTTAAATATTGAATAATCCTCTGTTGATCTCATCCTCGTTTTTAACATACTCTAAGGACCATTCAATGAATTCAATATTCTACGAGAGTATTGAGAACCTTGAAACTCTTCCACTCCTGAGAGAACGTTACTCATTGGGACATCTTGCATGGCTTTCACAAATCCACAAGCTTGATTGACACCAGGTTTGTTAATATGCATGAACTCATCCACACTTGACAAGACATTGCTATTGAAACCTTTGCCCTTCTCACTGTGCAAGAATTCATCCACCCCAGATAAGGCTTTGCTTCTAAAATCATTTTGTTTCTCAGAACCAATGAACTCATCCACTCCAGATAAGATGTCACTTCTATAATTGAGTATATTGAAATCATCCACATTTGAAGTGATAGAGCCTGGCACATGGGCACGCTTTTTAGGTCCTTTGATATTGTAGTATACCTTGTCTTTATCATTGAAAACCACATGCCTCTTTCTCATGTTTAAAAATTGCATGCTCCATCTCATATTCTTGCCTACCTCATAGTAGGGATCACATAAGGGTGTTATGTTATCAACCATACCATCATCAGTGACTTTTAGAATCCTCATCTGTGCAAATGACCATTGCTCCACTTGTTCAAATCCCAATACTTCACCTTCTGCTACAGTCTTATTTGCAAATGATCTCATTTGTAAAATGTCCCCTATAGTAAAATCCAAGGTGATGCACTTTGTATTCTTGATAATGTCTGTTGCATAAGTCTCATCTTTGTCCCATGCTATAAATGATTTGTTGGATGTATTGTAGGGCATAACATCTCCAAGTGTTTCCATATCTCCACATTTATACTTTAGCTCAACATGTGCGCTAAGAATCTTTGATACAGTAACTGCCACCTTATCTTCACCAAGTTTTCGAAAGTGGCAAACTGAATTGGCATCACTATCATGGATTGTAGCAAATGCAACTACTTCCCTTTTGCTACATAAAATCACATCCATCCCTCGAACAAAATCTATAGCCATCTCCTTTGTGAGAGTCCTTCGCAAGCAAGCTACAGTAGCAACAATTACATAAATATTAGTCTCTTTTTAATAATCTACTCATTTATTATAATTTTTAATTAGTACTTAATTTATTGGTGGGAGAAGTTATCCAATCAAGTACTCATCAGATGGACACGCCAAGTTATCCTTTGCATGGTCGATTGAGCATTAAATACTATTTTTGCTCTAGTGTCATGCACATCCGTAAAAAAACACGAGCCTGCTAGGTATGTTATCCAATCAAGCACTTATGGGATGGGTGTGCCACTTTGCATGTAAGTCAATTCCACCTAGTTGAAGGTCTGTGCAAAGTATTGTGCCCATCGGATATGATTTGCATTGTCGATCAAGCATAAAACACCGTTTTTGCCTATGTGTCATGCACAACCATATAAAAACACGGCCGTAGGTGTGTTATTCAAATAAGTACTTATCGGATGGGGGCTCCCCTTTGCACGCAAGTCCGTTTCAACTACGTTGAGGTGCATGCAAAGTATTGTCACCATCGGATATGCTTTGCATGGTCGATCACGCATTATACACCATTTTTTCCCTAGTGATATGGACATCCGCAAAAAAACACGCCATTAGGTGTGTTATCTAACCAAGTACTTATCGGATAGGTGTGCCTCTTTAAAAACATTTCAATACCACCTAGGTTGAGGCGTACGAAAAGTGTTGTGCCCATCGGATATCCTTTGCATGGTCGATCGAGCATTAAATACTATTTTTGCTCTAGTGTCATGCACATCCGTAAAAAACACGCTGCTAGGTATGTTATCCGATCAAGCACTTATGGGATGGGCGTGCCACTTTGCATGTAAGTCCATTCCACCTAGTTGAAGGTGTGTGCAAAGTATTGTGCCCATCGGATATGCTTTGCATTGTCGATCAAGCATAGAGTGCCCATCGGATATGCTTTGCATTGTCGATCAAGCATAAAGCACCGTTTTTACCTTAGTGTCATGCACAACCATGAAAAAACACTGTCCTAGGTGTGTTATTCAAACAAGTACTTATCGGATGGGGGCTCCACTTTGCATGCAAGTCTGTTTCAACTATGTTGAGGTGCATGCAAAGTATTGTCACCATCGGATATGCTTTGCATGGTCGATCACGCATTATACACCATTTTTTCCCGAGTGATATGCACATCCGCAAAAAAACATGCCCTTAGGTGTGTTATCTGACCAAGTACTTATCGGATGGGTGTGCCTCTTTGAGAACATTCCAATAACACCTAGGTTGAGGCGTATGAAAAGTGTTGTGCCCATCGGATATCCTTTGCATGATCGATCGAGCAATAAATACTATTTTTGCTCTAGTGTCATGCACATCCGTAAAAAAACACACTGCTAGGTACGTTATCCGATCAAGCGCTTATGGGATGGGAGTGCCACTTTGCATGTAAGTCAATTCCACCTAGTTGAAGGTGTGTGCAAAGTATTGTGCCCATCGGATATGCTTTGCATTGTCGATCAAGCATAAAACACCGTTTTTGCCTTAGTGTCATGCACAACCATGAAAAAACACGGTCCTAAGTGTGTTAATTAAACAAGTACTTATCGGATGGGGGCTCCACTTTGTACACAAGTTTGTTTCAACTACGTTGAGGTGCGTGCAAAGTATTGTCACCATCGGATATGATTTGCATGGTCGATCACGCATTATACACCGTTTTTTCCCTAGTGATATGCACATCCGCAAAAAAACACGCCCTTAGGTGTATTATCGGACCAAGTACTTATCGAATGGGTGTGCCTCTTTGAGAACATTTCAATACCACCTAGGTTACGGTGTAGGAAAATTGTTGTGCCCATTAGATATCCTTTGCATGGTCGATCGAGCATCAAATTCTATTTTTGCTCTAGTGTCATGCACATCCGTAAGAAAAACACACTGCTAGGTATGTTATCCGATCAAGCACTTATGGGATGGGTGTGCCACTTTGTATGTAAGTCAATTCCACCTAGTTTAAGGTGTGTGCAAAGTATTGTGCCCATTGGATATGCTTTACATTGTCGATCAGGCATAAAACACCGTTTTTGCCTTAGTGTCATGCACAACCATGAAAAAACACGGTCCTAAGTGTGTTAATCAAACAAGTACTTATCGGATGGGGGCTCCAGTTTGCACGCAAGTCCGTTTCAACTAGGTTGAGATGCGTGCAAAGTATTGTCACCATCGGATATGCTATGCATGGTCGATTATGCATTATACAACGTTTTTCCCGTAGTGATATGCACATCCGCAAAAAAACATGCCCTTAGGTATGTATCTGACCAAGTACTTATCGGATGGGTGTGCCTCTTTGAGAAAATTTCAATACCAACTAGGTTAAGGTATAGGAAAAGTATTGTGCCCATCGGATATGCTTTGCATGGTCGATCGAGCATTAAATACCATTTTTGCCTTAGTGTCATGTACATCCGTAACAAAAACGCTGCTAGGTATGTTATCCGATCAAGCACTTATGCAATGGGAATGCCACTTTCCATGTAAGTCAATTCCACCTAGTTGAAGGTGTGTGCAAAGTATTTTTCCCATCGGATATGCTTTGCATTGTCGATCAAGCATAAAAACAATGTTTTTGCCTTAGTGTCATGCACAACCATATAAAAACGCGGTCCTAGGTGTGTTATTCAAACAAGTACTTATCGGATGGGGGCTCCACTTTGCACACAAGTCCGTTTAACCTATGTTGAGGTGCGTGCAAAGTATTGTCATTATCGGATATGCTTTGCATGGTCAATCATGCATTATACACCATTCTTTCCGAAGTGATGCACATCCGCAAAAAAACACGCCCTTAGCTGTATTATCTGACCAAGTACTTATCGAATGGGTGTGCCTCTTTGAGAACATTTAAATACCACCTAGGTTGAGGCGTACAAAAAGTTTTGTGCCCATCGGATATCCTTTGCATGGTCAATCGAGCATTAAATACTATTTTTGCTCTAGTGTCATGCACATCCGTAAAAAAACACGCTGCTAGGTATGTTATCCGATCAAGCACTTATGGGATGGACGTGCCACTTTGTATGTAAGTTGATTCCACCGAATTGAAGGTGTGTGCAAAGTATTGTGCCCATCGGATATGCTTTGCATTGTCGATCAAGCATAAAGCACCGTTTTTGCCTTAGTGTCATGCGCAACCATGAAAAAACACGGTCCTAGGTGTGTTATTCAAACAAGTACTTATCGGATGGGGGCTCACTTTGCACGCAAGTCCGTTTCAACTACATTGAGGTGCGTGCAAAGTATTGTCACCATCGGATATGCTTTGCATGGTCGATCACGCATTATACACCATTTTTTCCTGAGTGATATGCACATCCGCAAAAAAACACGCCCTTAGGTGTGTTATCTGACCATGTACTTATCGGATGGGTGTGCCTCTTTGAGAACATTCCTATACCACCTAAGTTGATGCATGCAAAAAGTATTGTGCCCATCGGATATCCTTTGCATGATCGATCGAGCAATAAATTCTATTTTTGCTCTAGTGTCATGCACATCCATAAAAAAAACACGCTGCTAGGTATGTTATCCGATCAAGCACGTATGGGATGGGAGTGCCACTTTGCAGGTAAGTCAATTCCACCTAGTTGAAGGTGTGTGCAAAGTATTGTGCCCATCGGATATGCTTTGCATTGTCGATCAAGCATGAAATGCTGTTTTTGCCTTAGTGTCATGCACAACCATGAAAAAACACGGTCCTAAGTGTGTTAATTAAACAAGTACTTATCGGATGGGGGCTCCACTTTGCACGCAAGTCCGTTTCAACTACGTTGAGGTGCGTGCAAAGTATTGTCACCATCGGCTATGATTTGCATGGTCGATCATGCATTATACACCGTTTTTTCCCTAGTGATATGCACATCCGCAAAAAAACACGCCCTTAGGTGTGTTATCTGACCAAGTACTTATCGGATGGGTGTGCCTCTTTGAGAACATTTCAATACCACCTAGGTTGCAGTGTAGGAAAAGTGTTGTGCCCATCGGATATCCTTTGCATGGTCGATCGAGCATTAAATACTATTTTTGCTCTAGTGTCATGCACATCCGTTAAAAAAAACACGCTGCTAGGTATGTTATCCGATCAAGCACTTATGGGATGGGTGTCACTTTGCATGTAAGTCAATTCCACCTAGTTGAAGGTGTGTGCAAAGTATTGTGCCCATCGGATATGCTTTGCATTGTTGATCAAGCATAAAACACCGTTTTTGACTTAGTGTCATGCACAACCATGAAAAAAAACGGTCCTAAGTGTGTTAATCAAACAAGTACTTATCGGATGCGGGCTCCACTTTGCACACAAGTCCGTTTCAACTACGTTGAGATGCATGCAAAGTATTGTCACCATCGGATATGCTCTGCATGGTCGATTACGCATTATACAACGTTTTTCCTGTAGTGATATGCACATCCGCAAAAAAACATGCCCTTAGGTATGTTATCTGACCAAGTACTTATCAGATGGGTTTGCCTCTTTAAGAACATTTCAATACCACCTAGGTTAAGGCGTAGGAGAAGTATTGTGCCCATCGGATATGCTTTGCATGGTCGAACGAGCATTAAATACCATTTCTGCCTTAGTGTCATGCACATCCATAAAAAAGCACGCTGCTAGGTGTGTTATCCGATCAAGTACTTATGCGATGGGAATGCCACTTTGCATGTAAGTCAATTCCACCTAGTTGAAGTTGTGTGCAAGGTATTGTGCCCATCAGATATGCTTTGCGTTGTCGATCAAGCATAAAACACCGTTTTTGCCTTTGTGTCATGCACAACCATATAAAAACACGGCTGTATGTGTGTTATTCAAACAAGTACTTATTGGATTGGGGCTCCACTTTGCACGCAAGTCGGTTTCAACTATTTTGAGGTGCGTGCAAAGTATTGTCACCATCGGATATGATTTGCATGGTCGATCACGCATTATACACCATTTTTTCCCTAGTGGTATGCACATCCGCAAAAAAACATGCCCTTAGGTGTGTTATCTGACTAAGTACTTATCGGATGGGTGTGCCTCTTTGATAACATTTCAATACCACCTACGTTGAGGCGTAAAAAAATTATTGTGCCCATCGGATATCCTTTGCATGGTCGATCGAGCATTAAATACTATTTTTGCTCTAGTGTCATACACATCCGTAAAAAAAACACGCTGCTAGGTATGTTATCCGATCAAGCACTTATGGGACAGGCGTGCCAGTTTGCCTGTAAGTCGATTCCACCTAGTTGAAGGTGTGTGCAAAGTATTGTGCCCATCGAATTGCATTGTCGATCAAGCATAAAAAACCGTTTTTGCCTTAGTGCCATGCACAACCATGAGAAAACACGGTCCTAAGTGTGTTAATCAAACAAGTACTTATCGGATGGGGGCTCGACTTTGCACGCAAGTCAGTTTCAACTACTTTGAGATGCGTGCAAAGTATTGTCACCATCGGATATGCTCTGCATGGTCGATTACGCATTATACAACGTTTTTCCCGTAGTGATATGGACATCCACAAAAAAACATGCCCTTAGGTATGTTATCTGACCAAGTACTTATCGGATGGGCGTGCCTCTTTGAGAACATTTCAATACCACCTAGGTTAAGGTGTAAGAAAAGTATTTTGCCCATCGGATATGCTTTGCATGGTCGATCAACCATTAAATACCATTTTGGCCTTAGTGTCATGCACATCCGTAAAAAAACACGCTGCTAGGTGTGTTATCCGATCAAGTACTTATGCGATGGGAATGCCACTTTGCATGTAAGTCAATTCCACCTAGTTGAAGGTGTGTGAAAAGTATTGTGCCCATCGGATATGCTTTGCATTGTCGATCAAGCATAAAACACCGTTTTTGCCTTTGTGTCATGCACAACCATATAAAAACACGGCCGTAGGTGTGTTATTCAAATAAGTACTTATCGGATGGGGGCTCCACTTTGCACGCAAGTCCGTTTCAACTACGTTGAGGTGCATGCCAAGTATTGTCACCATCGGATATGCTTTGCATGGTCGATCACACATTATACACCATTTTTTCCCTAGTGATATGGACATCCGCAAAAAAACACGCCATTAGGTGTGTTATCTGACCAAGTACTTATCGGATGGGTGTGCCTCATTGAGAAAATTTTAATACCACCTAGGTTGAGGCATACGAAAAGTGTTGTGCCCATCGGATATCCTTTACATGGTCGATCGAGCATTATACTATTTTTGCTCTAGTGTCATGCACATCCGTAAAAAAACACGCTCCTAGGTATGTTATCCAATCAAGCACCTATAAGATGGGCGTACCACTTTACATGTAAGTTGATTCCACCTAGTTGAAGGTGTGTGCAAAGTATTGTGCCCATCGGATATGCTTTGCATTGTCGATCAAGCATAAAACACCGTTTTTGCCTTTGTGTCATACACAACCATATAAAAACACGGCCGTAGGTGTGTTATTCAAACAAGTACTTATTGGATGGGGGCTCCACTTTGCACGCAAGTTGGTTTCAACTATGTTGAGGTGCGTGCAAAGTATTGTCACCATCGGATATGATTTGCATGGTCGATCACGCATTATACACCATTTTTTCCCTAGTGGTATGCACATCTGCAAAAAAACACTCCCTTAGGTGTGTTATCTGACTAAGTACTTATCAGATGGGGCACCTCTTTGAGAACATCTCAATACCACCTAGGTTGAGGCGTACAAAAAGTATTGTGCCCATCGGATATCCTTTGCATGGTCGATCGAGCATTAAATACTATTTTTGCTCTAGTGTCATGCACATCCGTAAAAAACACGCTGCTAGGTATGTGATCCGATCAAGCACTTATGGGATGGGCGTGCCACTTTGCCTGTAAGTCGATTTCACCTAGTTGAAGGTGTGTGCAAAGTATTGTGCCCATCGGGTATGCTTTGCATTGTCGATCAAGCATAAACACCGTTTTTGCCTTAGTGTCATGCACAACCATGAAAAAACACGGTCCTAAGTGTGTTAATCAAACAAGTACTTATCAGATGGGGGCTCGACTTTGCACGCAAGTCTGTTTCAACTAGGTTGAGATGCGTGCAAAGTATTGTCACCATCGGATATGCTCTGCATGGTCGATTACGCATTATACAACGTTTTTCCCGTAGTGATATGCACATCCGCAAAAAAACATGCCCTTAGGTATGTTATCTGACCAAGTACTTATCGGATGGGTGTGCCTCTTTGAGAACATTTCAATACCACCTAGGTTAAGGTGTAGGAAAAGTATTGTGCCCATTGAATATGCTTTGCATGGTCGATCGAGCATTAAATACCATTTTGGCCTTAGTGTCATGCACATCCGTTAAAAAACACGCTGCTAGGTGTGTTATCCGATCAAGTACTTATGCGATGGGAATGCCACTTTGCATGTAAGTCAATTCCACCTAGTTGAAGGTGTGTGCAAAGTATTGTGCCCACCGGATATGCTTTGCATTGTCGATCAAGCATAAAACACCGTTTTTGCCTTTGTGTCATGCACAACCATATAAAAACATGACCGTAGGCGTGTTATTCAAATAAGTACTTATCGGATGGGGGCTCCACTTTGCACACAAGTCTGTTTCAACTACGTTCAGGTGCGTGCAAAGTATTGTCACCATCGGATATGCTTTGCATGTTCGATCACGCATTGTACACCATTTTTTCCCTAGTGATATGGACATTCGCAAAAAACACGCCCTTAGGTGTGTTATCTGACCAAGTGCTTATCGGATGGGTGTGCCTCTTTGAGAACATTTCAATACCACCTAGGTTGAGGCATACAAAAAGTGTTGTGCCCATCGGATATCCTTTGCATGGTCGATCGAGCATTAAATACTATTCTTGCTCTAGTGTCATGCACATCCGTAAAAAAACACGCTGCTAGGTATGTTATCCGATCAAGCACTTATGGGATGGGAGTGCCACTTTGCATGTAAGTCGATTCCATGGAGTTGAAGGTGTGTGCAAAGTATTGTGCCCATCGGATATGCTTTGCATTGTCGAACAAGCGTTAAACACTGTTTTGGCCTTAGTGTCATGCATAACCGTCAAAAAACGTGGTCCTAGATGTGTTATTCGACTAAGTACTTATGGGATGGGCACGCCACTTTGCATGTAAGTCAATAATACCTAGGTTTAGATGTGTGCAAAGTATTGTGATAATCGCATATGCGTTGCATTGTCGATTAAGCATAAATCAGCGTTTTTGCCTTAGTGTCATGGACAACAACCAATAAAAAACATGGTCCTAGGTGTGATATTCTAAAAAGTACTTATTGAATGGGCGTTCCACTTTGCATGTAATACCATACCACCGCTTTTGAGGCACTTGCAAAGTATTGTGCCCATCGGATATGCTTTACATGGTAGATTGAGTATTAAATACCGTTTTTGGCCTTGGTGTCATGTACAACCGTCAAAAAACACGATCATAGGTGTATTTTTCAAACAAGTACTTATCGGATGGGGATGCCACTTTGCACACAAGTCAATACTGCCTAGGTTGAGGAACGTGCAAAGTCTTGTGTCCATTGGATATGCTTTGCATAGTCGATCTCACATATACACCATTTTGTTCCTAGTGTTATGCACAATCGTCATAAAATACGTTTGGAGGTGTGTTATCCAAACAAGTACTTATGGGATGGGTGCACCACTTTGTATGCAAGTCAATACGACCTAGGTTGAGGCGTGTACAAAGTTTTGTGCCCATCGGAGAAATGTAGATGTGATAATATTAGAAAATTCTTGGTATGTGTATATGTGTGTGTGTGTGGCAAACAATTTTGATACAACAAAGTAAACACCTAGTGCACAAATTATGCACTTCATACCTTGATTAAATAAGCTTGTTGATGAGGATAAATACGCCCTTGAATAAAAGCACAGTTGTTGTATGACCACAATAGGATCGCTTTGACACCTGTGATTTTGCCCACATAAAAATCATATAATAATATATTAATAGTTTGCAAATGTGTATAGCAAGTGAGTAATGGGAAGTGGAAGTGGGAGTGAGGAGGGAGGAGTGGAATGGGAGAGGGAAGTGATAGGGGTGTATGATAATAAGTATAAAAATAGTATAATAATATATTATTAGTTTTCAAATGGCAAGTGAGTAATGGGAAGTGGAAGTGAGAGTGGGGAGGGAAGAATGGAATGGGAGAGGTAAAGGTAATAGGGGAGTAGGATAATAAGGGAGTGAAATGAGTGAGGGGAGTTAATAGGGGATGAAAAAGAGGAGGGTGAGATGGGGAAATATGGGATTTTAGGAAATGGGAGGAGTATGGGATGTGGTCGAAATGTGGGATGGGAGTGGTGGCAATGGGGAGGAAGAAGAAATGGATGGATGGGGGGAGGGCTAATGGAAGATTGGGATGAGCGATGGGGGTCCAATGGGAGAGGGGGAGTAATGGGAGCCAATGGGAGAGGGGATAAATGAAA